>NW_012293567.1:0-5000 GCF_000151885.1 Dipodomys ordii | reverse complement strand
AAGCAGAAGAAGCAGAAGCAGAAGGAGAGAAGAAGTAGAAGAAGCAGAATCCGAAGAAGCAGAAGGAGAAGTAGAAAGAGAAGCCGACGAAGAGAAGCAGAACGAGAAGCAGGAGAAGCAGAAGAAGCAGAAGCGGGAGAAGCAGAAGAAGAAGAAACAGAAGAAGGAGATGGAGCAGAAGCAGAAGGAGAAGGAAAAGCAGAAGGAGAAGCAGAAAGAGAAGCAGGAAAAGCAGAAGAAGCAGAAGCAGGAGAAACAGGAGAAGGACAAGAAGCAGAAGCAGAAGCAGAAGCAGAAGGAGAAGCAGAAGCAGAAAGAGGAGGGGAAGCAGAGGAGGGGAAGCAGAAGAAGCAGAAGCAGGAGAAGCAGAAGCATAAGAATCCGAAGAAGCAGAAGCAAAACCTGAAGCAAAAGCGGAAGCAGGAGAAGCAGAAGAAGCAGAATCTGGAGAAGCTGAATGAGAAGCTGAAGGAGAAGCAGAAGCTGAAAGAGAATCAAATGCAGAAGGAGAAGCAGAAGAAACAGAAGAAACAGTAGCAGTTGCAGCAGAAGCAGAAGGAGAAGCAGAAAGAAAAGCAGAAGAACGAGAAGGAGAAGGAGAAACAGAAGGAGAAGCAGAAGGAGAATCAGAAGGAGAAGCAGAAGAAGCAGAAGGAGAAGAAGAAGGAGAACAGAAGCAGCAGAAGGAGAAGCAGAAGCAGAATAAGATGCAGAAGGAGAAGCTGGAGAAGCAGAAGAAGCAGAAGCAGAAGGAGAAACAGAAGTAGGAGAAGGAGAAGGAGAAGGAAGGGCAGCAGAAGCAATAGGAAAAGCAGAAGGAGAAGCAGAAGCAGAATGAGAAGCAAAAAGAGAAGCAGTAGAAACAGAAAAACCAGGAGAAGCAGAAGAAAGAGAAGAAGAAGAAGAAGAAGAAGAAGAAGAAGAAGAAGAAGAAGAAGAAGAAGAAGAAGAAGAAGAAGAAGAAGAAGAAGAAGAAGAAGAAGAAGAAGAAGAAGAAGGAGAAGCTTAAGGGGAAGCATAAGGAGAAGCATAAGGAGAAGCATAAGGAGAAGCAGTAGATGCAGGAGAAGCAGAAGAAATAGAATAAGCAAAAGAAGCAGAAGCAGAAGCAGTGGGAGAAGCAGAAGAAGGAGAAGGAGAAGGAGCAGCAGAAGGAGAAGCAGAAGCAGAAAGAGAAGCAGAAACAGAATGAGAACAAAAGGAGAAGCAGGAGAATCAGAAGAAGCAGAAGTAGAAACATAAAGAGAAGTAGAAGAAGGAGAAGCAGAAGTAGAATCAGAAGAAACAGAAGAAGAGGAAGAAGAAGAAGAAACAGAAGCAAAAGAAACAGAAGAAGGAGAAGAGCAGAAGCAGAAGCAGAAGGAGAAGCAGAAAGAGAAGCAGGAGAAGCTGAAGAAGCAGGAGAAGCAGAAGCAGAAGAAATAGGAGAAGCCGAAGAAGCAGAAGCAGAATCTGAAGCAGAAGGAGAAACAGAAGAAGCACAATCTGAAGCAGAAGCAGAAGAAACAGAAATAGTAGAATAAGCAGAAGCAGAAGCACCAGGAGAAGCAGAAGAAGAAGAAGGAGAAGGTGAAAGAGAAGGATTAGGAGTAGGAGAAGCAAAAGGATAAGCAGAACCCCAAAGAGACGCAGAAGGAGAAGCAGCACGAGAAGTAGGAGTAGCAGCAGAAGAAGAAGCAGGAGAAGCAGAAGAAACAGAAGGCGCAGAAGCAGAATGAGAAGCAGAAGGAGAAATTGAAGCAGAAGCAGAAGCAGAAGCAGAAGAAGAAGCAGAAGAAGGAGAAGGACAAGGAGAAGGAGAAAGAGAAGCAGAAAGAGAAGCACAACGAGAAGCAGGAGAAGCAGAAGCTGGAGAAGCTGAAGCAGAAGAAACAGAAGAAGGGGAAGAAGCAGAAGCGGAAGGAGAAGCAGAAACAGAAGGAAAAGCAGAAGAGAAGCAGGAGAAGCAGAAGATGCAGCAGCAGAAGATGCAGAAGAGCAGAGCGCCGAAAAGCAAAAGCAGATCCTGTAGCAGAAGGAGAAGCGGAGAAGCGAAGAAGTAGAATCTGGAGAAGCGAAGGAGAAGCGAAGCAGAAAGAGAAGCAAAAGCAGAAGGAGAAGCAGAAGAAAGAGAAGAAGCAGAGGCAGTATCAGAAGAAGCAGAAGATTCAGAAGCAGAAGGAGAAGCAGAAGGAAAAGCAGAAGAACTAGAAGGAGAAGGAGAAGGAGAAACAGGAGTAGAAGCAGAAAGAGAAGCAGAAGAAGGAGCAGTAGAAGGAAAAGCGGCAGGAGAAAAAGAAAGAGCAGCAGAAGGAGAAACAGGAAATGCAGAAACAGGAGAAGGACAAGCAGAAGAAACAGGAGAAGGACAAGAAGCAGAAGCAGAAGGAGAAGCAGAAAGAGAAGGAGGGGAAGCAGAAGAAGCAGAAGCAGGAGAAGCAGAAGCATAAGAATCCGAAGAAGCAGAAGCAGAACCTGAAGCAGAAGGAGAAGCAGGAGAAGCAGAAGAATCAGAATCTGGAGAAGCAGAATGAGAAGCAGAAGGAGAAGCAGAAGCAGAAAGAGAATCAAAAGCAGAAGGAGAAGCAGAAGAAACAGAAGAAGTAGAAGCAGTAGCAGTTGTAGCAGAAGCAGAAGGAAAAGCAGAAGGAAAAGCAGAAGAACAAGAAGGAGAAGGAGAAACAGAAGGAGAATCAGAAGGAGAAGCAGAAGAAGGAGAAGGAGAAGCAGAAGCAGAAGAAGATGCAGAAGGAGAAGCAGAAGAAGCAGAAGCAGAAGGAGAAGCAGGAAAAGCAGAAGAAGCAGAAGCAAAAGGAGAAGCAAAAGAAGGAGAAGGAGAAGCAGAGGCAGAAGAAGAAGCATAAGGACAAGCACAAGCAGAAGGAGATGCAGAAGGAGAAGCAGGAGAAGCAGAAGAAGCAGAAGCTGAAAGAGAAGCAGAAGTAGGAGAAGGAGAAGGACGAGAAGCAGAAGCAGAAGGAGAAGCAGAAGCAGAATGAGAAGCAGAAAGAGAAGCAGGAGGAGGACAAGAAGCAGAAGCAGGAGAAGCCGAAACAGAAGAAACAGAAGCAGAAGGAGAAGCAGAAGCAGAAGGAGAAGCAGCAAAAGAAGTAGAACCAGAAATTCAGGCACGAGAAACAGAAGAAGCAGAAGCAGAAGGAGAAGCAAAAAGAGAAGCAGAAGGAGAAGTAGAAAAAGCAGCAGAAGAAGCAGAAAAACAAGCAGGAGAAGCAGAAGCAGAAAGAGAAGTAGAAGCAGCAGTAGAAGCATAAGAAGCAGAAGCAGGAGAAGCAGAACCAGAAGAAAAAGAAGAAGCATAAGAAGCAGAAGCAGAGGGAGAAACAGAAGAAGGAGAAGGAGCAGCAGAAGGTGAAGCAGAAGGAGATGCAGAAGCAGAAAGAGAAGCAGAAATAGAAGAAGAAGAAGGAGAAGTTGGAGAATCAGAAGAAGCAGAAGCAGAAAGAGAAGCAGAAGAAGGAGAAGGAGAAGCAGAAGGAGAAGGACAAGCAGGAGAAGCAGAAGAAGGAGAAGCGGGAGAAGCAGAAGAAGAAGAAGAAACAGAAGAAGGAGAAGGAGCAGAAGGAGAAGCAGAAGCAGAAGGAGAAGCAGAAAGAGAAGCAGAAGAAGCAGTAGCAGGTGAAGCAGAAGCAGAAGAAGCCGAAGAATCAGAAGGAGAACCTGAAGCAGAAGGAGAAGCAGAAGCAGCAGAAGCTGGAAAAGCAGAAGCAGAAGAAACCGAAAAAGCAGAAGAAGCAGAAGCAGAACGAGAAGCAGAAGAAGAAGGAGAAAGAGAAGGATTAGGAGTAGGAAGAGCAGAAGCAGAATAAGAAGCAGAAAGAGAAGCAGAAGAAGCAGAAGGAGAAACAGAAGAAGCAGAAGCAGGAGAAGCAGAAGCAGAAGCAGAATGAGAAGCACAAGAAGGAGAAATTGAAGGAGAAGGAGAAGGAGACGGAGAAGCAGAAGGAGAAGTAGGAGAAGCAGAAGATGAAGAAGCAGGAGAAGCAGAAACAGAAGAAACAGAAGGAGAAGAGCAGAAGCAGAAGGAGAAGCAGAAGAAGCAGAAGCTGAAGCAGAAGAAGAAGAAACAGAAAAAGCAGAAGAAGCAGAAGAAGAAGCAGCAGGAGAAGCAGAAGAAGAAGAAGGAGAAGGAGAAAGAGAAGGAATAGGAGTAGGAGAAACAGAAGGATAAGCAGAAGCAGAAAGAGAAGGAGAATGAGAAGGAGAAGCAGGAGAAGCAGAAGAAGCAGAAGCAGGAGAAGCAGAAGCAGAAGAAACATAGGAAGGAGAAGAAGCAGAAGGAGAAGCAGAAACAGAAGGAAAAGCAGAAAGAGAAGCAGGAGAAGCAGAAGAAGCAACAGCAGGAGAAGCAGAAGCAGAAGAAGCTGAAGAAGCAGAAGCAGAACCTGAAGCAGAGGGAGAAGCAGGAGAAGCAGAAGAAGCAGAATCTGGAGAAGCAGAAGGAGAAGCAGAAGCAGAAAGAGAAGCAAAAGCAGAAGGAGAAGCAGAAGGAGAGGCAGAAGAAACAGAAGAAGCAGAGGCAGCAGCAGAAGAAGCAGAAGATGCAGAAGCAGAAGGAGAAGCAGAAGGAAAAGCAGAAGAACGAGAAGGAGAAGGAGTAGGAGAAACAGAAGGAGAAGCAGAAAGAGAAGCAGAAGAAGGAGCAGGAGAAGGAAAAGCAGCAGGAGAAGCAGAAAGAGCAGCAGAAGGAGAAGCAGAAGCAGAAGCAGAAGCAGAAGGAGAAGCAGAAGAAGGAGAAGCAGAAGGAGAAGCATAAAGAGAAACAGAAGGAGAAGCAGGAGAAGCAGAAGCAGAAGCAGAATCAAAAGAAATAGAAGAAGGATAAGAAGCAGAAGCAGAAAGAGAAGCAGAAACAGAAGGAGAAGCAGAAATAGAAGCAGAAGAAGCTGAAGAAGCAGAAGCAGAACCTGAAGCAGAAGGCGAAGCAGGAGAAGCAGAAGAAGCAGAATCTGGAGAAGAAGGAGAACCAGAAGGAGAAGCAGAAGCAGAAAGAGAAGCAAAAG
>NW_012293566.1:0-6480 GCF_000151885.1 Dipodomys ordii | reverse complement strand
GTCGCTGTGTCCCCCGCTGTGTCCCGCTGTGTCCCGCTCTGTCTCCCATGTGTCTCACTGTGTCCCCGCTGAGTCCCGCTGTGTCCCTGCTCTGTCCCCCGCTTTGTCCGGCTGTATGTGCACTATGTCCCGTTGTGTCCCGATGTATCCACCGCTGTGTCCCCACTGTGTCACTCTGTGTCCCGCAGTGTCCTCGCTCTGTCCCATGCTGTGTCCCGCTGAGTCCCGCTGTGTACTGCTGTGTCCCCCGCTGAGTCTCCATGTGTCCCCGCTGTGTCCCAATATGTAGTCGCTGTGTCCCCCGCTGTGTCCCGCTGAGTCCCGCTGTGTCCCCCGCTGTTTTCCCCCGCTGTGTCCCCCGCTGTGTCCCGCTGTGTCCCCCCTGTGTCCCCCGCTGTGTCCCGCTGTGTCCCGCTGTGTCCCCCACTGTGTCCCCCGCTGTGTCCCGCTGTGTCCTTGCTGTGTCCTCCGCTGTGTCCCGCTGTGTCCTCGCTGTGTCCCCCGCTATCTCCCGCTCTGTCCCCTGCTGTGTCTCACGCTTTGTCCCCGCTGTGTCCCACTGTGTCCCGCTGTGTGCCGCTGTTCCCCCACTGTGTCCCGTTGTGTCCACAGCTGTGTACCACGCTGTGAAACGCTGTGTCCCCGCTGTATTGACGCTGTGTCCCACTGGGTCCCACTGGGTCCTCGCTGTGTTCCCCGCTGTGACCCGCTGTGTCCCCCGCTGTGTCCCCGCTGTTTTCCCCCGCTGTGTCCCGCTGTGTCCCCACTGTGTCCCGCTGTGTCCCCCCTGTGTCCCCCGCTGTGTCCCGCCGTGTCCCGCTGTGTCCCCCACTGTGTCCCCGGCTGTGTCCCGCTGTGTCCTTGCTGTGTCCTCTGCTGTGTCTCGCTGTGTCCTCGCTGTGTCCCCCACTGTGTCCCACTGTGTCCCCCGCTGTGTCCCGCTGTGTCACGCTGTTTCCCTGCTGTATCCCCGTTGTGTACCTCTGTGTACCCCGCTGTGTCCAACTTTGTCCCTGCTGTGTCTCGCTGTGTCCCATGCTCTGTCCCCCACTGTGTCCCGCTGTGTCCCCCGCTGTGTCCCGCTGTGTCCCCGCAGGGTCACCAATGTTTACCTCTGTGTCCCACTGTGTTCCGTGGTGTCCCGCTTTGTCCCCTGCTCTGTCCCCCGCTGAGTCCCCTCTGTGTCCCCGCTGTGTCCCGCTGTGTCCCGCTGTGTACTGCTGTGTCCCAATGTGTCCTCGCTGTGTCCCCCGCTATGTCCCGCTGTGTATTGCTGTGTCCCCTGCTGTGTCCCGCTGTGTCCTCGCTGTGTACCCCGCTGTGTCCCGCTGTGTCCCGCTTTTTCCCCCGCTGTGTCCCGCTGTGTCCTCGCTGTGTCCCCCGATGTGTCCCGTTGTGTCCCCAGCTGTTTACCCTGCTGTGTCCCGCTGTGTCCCCGCTGTATCAACACTGTGTCCCGCTGGGTCTCGCTGTGTCCTCGCTGTATTCCCAACTGTGTCCCACTGTGTACCCCTCTGTGTCCCTCTCTGTGTCCCGCTGTGTCCCCAGCTGTGTCCCTGCTGTGTCCCCGCCGTAACATGCTGTATACTGCTGTGTCCCCCGCTGAGTCCAGCTGTGTCCCCGCTGTGTCCCGCTGTGTCCCCCCTGTGTCACCCGCTGTGTCCCACTGTGTCCCGCTGTGTCCACTGCTGTGTCCCCGCTGTGTCCCGCTTTTTCCCCTGCTGTGTCCCGCTGTGTCCTCGCTGTGTCCCCCGCTGTGTCCCGCTGTGTCCCGCTCTGTCCCCGATGTGTCCCGCTGTGTCCCCGCTGAGTCCCGCTGTGTCACCAGCTCTGTCCCCCGCTTTTGTCCGGCTGTATCCTCCACTGTGTCCCCGTTGTGACCCGCTGTATCCCACCGCTGTGTCCCCACTGTGTCACTCTGTGTCCCGCAGTGTCCTCGCTCTGTCCCCCGCTGTGTTCCGCTGTGTCCTCGCTGTGTCCCCTGCTGTGTCTCGCTGTGTCCCCCGCTGACTTCCGCTGTGTACCCTGCTGTGTGAGGCTGTGTCCCCGCTGTGTCCCGCTGTGTCCCCTCTCTGTCCCCTGCTGTCCCCCGCTGTGTCCCCCGCCGTGTCCCGCTGTGTCCCGCTGTGTCCCCCGCTTTGTTCTGCTGTGTCCCTGCAGTGTCCCTGCTGTGTCCCGCTGTGTCACACTGTGTCCCGTGGTGTCCCGCTTTGTCCCCCCCGTGTCCTCGCTTTGTTTCCTGCTGTGTCCCGCTGTGTACCCGCTGTGTCCCTGCTGCGTCCCGCTGTGTCCTCACTGTGTCCCCCTATGTGTTCCGCTGTGTCCCCCTCCGTGTCCCGCTTTGTCCCCGCAGGGTCACCGCGGTGTCCCGCTGTGTCCCGCTGTGTCCTCACTGTGTCCCACGCTGTGTTCCGATATGTCCTCGCTGTGTCCCCTGCTGTGTCCCGTTGTGTCCCCAGCTGTGTACCCCGCTGTGTCCCGCTGTGTCCCTGCTGTATCGACGTTGTGTCCCGCTGGGTCCTGCTGTGTACTCGCTGTGTCCCCCACTGTGTCCCTCTGTGTCCCCACGCTGTGTTCCACTGTGTCCTCACTGTGTCCTCCGATGTGTCCCTTTGTGTCCCCAGCTGTGTACCCCGCTGTGTCCTGCTGTGTCGCCCGCTGTGTCCCGCTTTGTTCCGCTGTGTCCCGCTGTGTACTGCTGTGTCCCCCGCTGAGTCCCACTGTGTCCCTGCTGTGTCCCGCTGTGTCCACCGCTGTGTCCCGCTGTGTCTACTGCTTTGTTTCTGCTGTGTCCAGCTGTGTCCCGCTGTGTCCTCGCTGTGTCCCACGCTGTGTTCCGCTGTATCTTCGCTGTGTCCCCCGATGTGTCCCTTTGTGTCCCCAGCTGTGTAACCCGCTGTGTCCCAATGTGTCCCCGCTGTGTCCTCGCTGTGTCCCACTGTTTACCCCTCTGTATCCCCCTCTGTGTCCCGCTTTGTTCCCCGGTGTGTCCCGCTGTGTCCTGCTGTGTCCCGCTGTGTACTGCTGTGTCCCCCGCTGAGTCCCACTGTGTCCCCGCTGTTTCCCGCTGTGTCTCGCTATGTCCCGCTGTGTCCTCGCTGTGTCCCCCGCTGTGTCCCGCTGTGTGCTCGCTGTGTCCCCCACTGTGTCCCGCTGTGTCCCCGGCTGTGTCCCGCTGTGTCCTGCTGTGTCCTCGCTGTGTCCCCCGCTGTCTCCTCGCTGTGTCCCACGCTGTGTCCTCCTGTGTCCCCGGCTGTGTCCCGTTGTGTCCCGCTGTTTCCCCCGCTGTGTCCCCCGCTGTGTCCCGCTGTGTCCCCCGTTGTGTCCCGCTGTGTCCTTGCTGTGTCCCCCGCTGTATGCTGCTGTGTCCTCGCTGTGTCCCCAGCTGTGTCCCGCTGTGTCCTGCTGTGTCACACTCTTTCCCCGCTGTGTCCCCGCTGTTTCCCTTTGTGTGCCCCGCTGTGTCCAGCGTTGTCCCTGCTGTGTCTCGCTGTGTCCCACGCTCTGTCCCCCACTGTCTCACGCTGTGTCCCCCGCTGTGTCCCGCTGTGTCCTGCTGTGTCCCCCGCTGTGTCCCGCTGTGTCCGCGCAGGGTCACCTCTGTTTTCTGCTGTGTCCCGCCGTGTTCCGTGGTGTCCCCCTTTGTCCCCCACTGTGTCCCCTGCTGAGTCCCCGCTGTGTCACCACTGTGTCCCGCTGTGTCCTCACTGTGTCCCCCGCTGTCTCCCGCTTGTCCCCCGATGTGTCTCACGCTTTGCCCCGCTCTGTCCCACTGTGTCCCGCTGTGTACCACTGTGCCTCCAATGTGTTCCGTTGTGTCCACTGCTGTGTACCACGCTGTGTAACGCTGTGTCCCCCCTGTATCGACGCTGTTTCCCGCTGGTTCCCGCTGTGTCCCCGCATTGTCCCCGCTGTGTCCCGCTGTGTACCCCGCTGTGTCCATCTTTGTCCTTGCTGTGTCTCGTTGTGTCCCACGCTCTGTCCCCCACTGTGTTCCGCTGTGTCCCCCGCTGTCTACCGCTCTGTCCCCCACTGTGTCTCACGCTGTGTCCCTGCTGTGTCCCCGCTGTGTCCCGCTGTGTCCCGCTGTGTCCTCGCTTTGTCCCACGCTGTGTTCCGCTGTGTCCTCGCTGTGTCCCCCGCTGTGTCCCGTTGTGTCCCCAGCTGTATACCCCGCTGTGTCCCGTTGTGTCCCCGCTGTATAGATGCTGTGTCCAGCTGTGTTCCCGCTGTGTCCCGCTGTGTACCCCGCTGTGTCCAGCTTTGTCCCCACTGTGTTCCGCTGTGACCCCGCTGTGTCCCGCTGTGTCCCCCACTGTGTCCCGCTGTGTCCCCGCAGTGTCACCGCTGTTTCGCGCTGTGTCCGGCTGTGTTCCATCGTGTCCCGCTTTGTCCCCCGCTATGTCCCCCGCTGAGTCCTTGCTATATCCCCGCTGTGTCCCGCTTTGTCCCTCTGTGTCCCCTCTGTGTCCACCGCTGTGTCACCGCTATATCCCCGCTGTGTCCCCGCTATGTCCCCGCTGTGTCCCGCTGTGTCCCGCTGTGTCCCCGCTGTGTGCCCGCTGTGACCCGCTGTGTACTAAGTTGTGTCCAGCTGTGTCACCGCTGTGTCCGCTGTGTCCCCTCTCTGTCTCCGCTGTCCCCCGCTGTGTTCCCTGCTGTGTCCCGCTGTGTCCCGCTGTTCCCCCGCTTTGTCCCGCTGTGTCCCCGCAGTGTCCCCGCTGTGTCCCTCTGTGTCACACTGTGTCCCATGGTGTCCCGCTTTGTCCCCCGTTGTGTCCCCAGCTGAGTCCCCTCTGTGTCACCGCTGTGTCCCGCTGTGTCCTCGCTGTGTCCCCCGCTGTATCCCACTTTGTCCCACGCTGTGTCTTGCTGTGTCCCGCTGTGTCCTCGCTGTGTCCCCAGCTGTGTCCCACTGTGTCCCCGCTGTGTCCCAAGCTGTGTCCCGCTGTGTCCTGCTGTGTACCCCGCTGTGTCCCGCTATGTTCCCGCAGCGTCCCCGCTGTGTCCTCGCTGTGTCCCGCTGTGTCCTCGCTGTGTCCCCCACTGTGTCCCGTTGTGTCCCCAGCTGTGTACCCCGCTGTGTCCCGCTGTGTCCCCGCTGTATCGACGCTGTGTCCCGCTAGTTCCGCTGTGTCCTCATTGTGTTCCCCGCTGTCCCCGGCTGTGTCCCCCGCTGTGTCCTGCTGTGTCCCCCGCTGTATCTTGCTGTGTCCCGCTGTGTCCGGCTGTGTCTCCCGCTGTGTCCCCCTGTGTCCCCGCTGTGTCCAACTGTGTCCCGCTATGTCCCCGCTGTGTCCCACTTTGTCCTCGCTGTGTCCCCGCTGTGTCCCGCTGTGTCCCGCTGTGTCCCCCTGTGTCCAGTGGTGTCGTGCTTTGTCTCCAGCTCTGTCACCCGGTGAGTCCCCGCTGTGTCCCCGCTGTGTCCCGCTGTGTCCAGCGCTATGTCCCGCTGTGTATCGCTGTGTCCCCGCTGTGTCTCCCGCTGTGTCCCCCGCTGTGTCCCGCTGTGTCCCCCGCTGTGTCCCGCTGTGTTCCCGCAGGGTCACCGCTGTTTCGCGCTGTGTCCCGCTGTGTTCCATCGTGTCCCGCTTTGTCCCCCGCTGTGTCCCCCGCTGAGGCCCCGCTGTGTCCCCGCTGTGTCCCGCTGTGTCCCTCTGTGTCCCCTCTGTGTCACCGCTATGTCCCCGCTATGTCCCGCTTTGTCCCCCGCTGTGTCCCCGCTATGTCCCCGCAGGGTCACCGCTGTTTCGCGCTGTGTCCCGCTGTGTTCCATCGTGTCCCGCTTTGTCCCCCGCTGTGTCCCGCTGAGTCCTGCTGTGTCCCCCTCTGTGTCCCCACTTTGTCCCGCTCTGTCCCCCGCTGTGTCCCCGCTCTGTCCCCGCTGTGTCAAGCTGTGTTCTGCTGTGTCATCGCTTGTCCCCTGGTGTGTCCCGCTGTGTCCTCCGCTGTGTCCCGCTGGGTCCCGCTGTGTCCTCGCTGTGTCCCCGGCTGTGTCCCGCTGTGTCTTCGCTGGGTCCTCCGCTGTGTCCCGCTGTGTCCCCAGCTGTGTCCCGCTGTGTCCCCGCTGTGTGCCCGCTGTGACCCGCTTTGTACTAAGTTGTGTCCAGCTGTGTCACCGCTGTGTCCCGCTGTGTCCCCTCTCTGTCTCCGCTGTCCCCCGCTGTGTTCCCTGCTGTGTCCCACTGTGTCTCGCTGTTCCCTTGCTTTGTCCCGCTGTGTCCCCGCAGTGTCCCCGCTGTGTCCCTCTGTGTCACACTGTGTCCCATGGTGTCCCGCTTTGTCCCCCGTTGTGTCCCCAGCTGAGTCCCCTCTGTTTCGCCGCTGTGTCCCGCTGTGTCCTCGCTGTGTCCCCCGCTGTATCCCGCTTTGTCCCACGCTGTGTCTTGCTGTGTCCCGCTGTGTCCTCAGTGTGTCCCCCGCTGTGTCCGCTGTGTCCCCGCCTGTGTCCCAAGCTGTGTCCCGCTGTGTCCCGCTGTG
>NW_012293565.1:0-2186 GCF_000151885.1 Dipodomys ordii | reverse complement strand
AGCGGGACACAACGGGGTACACAGCTAGGAACACAACGGGACACACGTCTGTGGGGACACAGCGAGGACACAGCGGGACACAGCGGGACACAGCGGGGGACACAGCGGGACCCAGCGGGAGACCCAGCGAGGACACAGCAGGACACAGCGGGCGACACAGGGGGACACAGCGGGGAACACAGCGGGGGACACAGCAGGACACAGCAGGGAACACAGCGAGGACACAGCGGGACACAGCGGGGGACACAGCGGGACCCAGCGGGAGACCCAGCGAGGACACAGCAGGACACAGCGGGGGACACAGGGGGACACAGTGGGGAACACAGCGGGGGACACAGCAGGACACAGTGGGGGACCCAGCGAGGACACAGCGGGACACAGTGGGTGACACAGCTGGGGACACAGCGGGACACAGCGGGGAACACAGCAAGGACACAGCGGGACACAGCAGGACACAGCGTCCATACAGCGGGGACACAGTGTTACACAGCGTGGTACCCAGCTGTGGACACAACGGGACAGAGTGGGGGCACAGCGAGACACAGCGGGACACAGCAAGGACACAGCGGGACACATTGGTGACACAGCGGGGGACACAGCAGGACACAGCAGCGGACACAGCGGGGGACACAGCGGGACACAGCGCGACACAGCGGGGGACACAATGGGGACACAGTGGGACACAGCGGGGGACACAGCGAGGACACAGTGGAACATAGCAGGGGACACAGAGAGGACACAGCGGGACACAGCGAGACACTGCGGGACACAGCGTGGACACAGAAGTACACACAGCGGGACATAGCGGGGGACACAGCTGGGGACACAACGGGACACACCTGGGGACACAGCTAGGACAGAGTGGGAAACAGCGGGACACAGCAGGGACACAGCGTCGATACAGCGGGGACACAGCGAGACACAGCGGGGAACACAGGAAGGAAACAGCGGGACCCAGTGGGACACAGAGTCGATACAGCGGGACACAACGGGGTACACAGCTAGGAACACAACGGGACACAGCGGGGGACACAGCGAGGACACAGCGGGACACAGCGGGACACAGCGGGGGACACAGCGGGACCCAGCGGGAGACCCAGCGAAGATACAGCAGGACACAGCGGGGGACACAGGGGGACACAGCGGGGAACACAGCGGGGGACACAGCAGGACACAGCGGGGAACACAGCGAGGACACAGCGTGGACACAGCAGGACACAGCGTTGATACAGCGGGCACACAGAGTTACACAGCATGGTACACAGCGGAGGACACAGTGGGACACAGTGGGCTACCCAGTGAGGACACAGCAGGTACAACAGGGGACACAACGAGGACACAGCGGGGGACACAGCGGGGGACACAGCGGGACACAGTGGGGAACACAGCGAGGACACAGCGGGACACAGCAGGACACAGCATCGATACAGCGGGGACGCAGCGTTACACAGCGTGGTACACACTGTGGACACAACGGGACACAGTGGGGGCACAGCCGGACACAGCGGGACACAGTGGGACACAGCGGGGACAAAGCGTGAGACACAGCGGGGGCAGAGAGGGAGACAGCATGGGACACAGCGAGGAAACAGCGGGACACAGCGGTGACACAGCGGGGACTCAGCAGGGGACACAGCAGGACACAGCGGGGGACACAGCGGGACACAGCGGGGGAGACTGCGGGACACAGTGTGGGACAGAGCGTGGGACACAGCGAGACACAGCGGGGACAAAGCTGGACACAGCGGGCTACACAGAGGGACACAGCAGGGACACAGCGGGGAAACAGCGTGACACAAAAGGACACAGCTGGACACAGCGGGGTACACAGCGGGACACAGCGGGCACACAGCGGGGACACAGTGGGACACAGCGGGACACAGCGGGGACACAGCGGGACACAGTCGGACACAGCGGGACACAGCGGGGAACACAGCGGGACACAGCGGGGGACCCAGCGAAGACACAGCGGGACACAGCGGGAAACACTGCGAGGTCACAGCGGGGGACAAAGTGGGACAACACGGGACACAGTGTGACACAGTGGGACACAGCGGGGACACTGCAGGGGCACAGCGGGACAAAGCGGGCGACACAGTGAGACACAGCAGGGGACACAGCGGAGGACAGCAGGGGACAGAGAGGGGACACAGCGGGACACAGCAGGGGACACAGAGGGGTACACA
>NW_012293564.1:0-4299 GCF_000151885.1 Dipodomys ordii | reverse complement strand
GGACCCAGCGTCGATCCAGCGTGGACACAGCGGGACACAGCGAGGTACACAGCTGGGGACACAACGGGACACAGCGGGGGACACAGCGAGGACACAGCGGGACACAGCGGGACACTGCGGGAACACAGCGGGACACAGCGGGGTACACAGCGGGACACAGCGGGACACAGCTGGGGACATAGCGGGGACACAGCGGGACACAGCGGGGGAAACAGCGAGGACATAGCGTGACACAGCAGGGACACAGTGGGGGACAAAGCGGGAGACAGCGGGGGACACAGCGAGGACACAGCAGGACACAGCGGCCACAAAGCGGGGACTCAGCGGTGGACACAGCGGGGACAAAGAGGGACACCACGGGACACAGTTGGACACAGTGGGACAGAGCGGGACACTGCGGGGACACAGCAGGACAAAGCGGGGGACACAGCAGGACACAGCGGGCACACAGCGGGGACACAGCGGGACACAGCGGGACACAGCGGGGAAAGAGCGGGACACAGTCGGACACAGCGGGACACAGCGGGGGACACAGCAGGAGACAAAGGAGACACCACAGGAACACCACGGAACACAGCGGGACACAGCAGTAAACAGCAGTGACACAGCGGGGACACAGTGGGACACAGCGGGGGACACAGCGGGACACAGAGGGGGACAGAGTGGGACACAGTGGGGGACACAGCTGGACACAGCAGGGGAAACAATGGGGGACACAGCGGGACACAGCGAGGACACAGCGGGACACAGCGGGACACTGCAGGGCACAGCGGGAGACACAGCGGGGCACAGCGCGGGACACAGCGAGGACACAACGGAACACAGAGTGGGACACAGTGTGGACACAGCGGGACACAGCGGGACACAGCCGGGTCCCAGCAGTGGACACAGCGGGACACAGCGGGGGACACAGCGGGACACAGCGGGGGACACATGGAGGACTCAGCGGGACAAAGCTGGGACACAGCGGCGACTCACCGGGGGACACAGCGGGGGACAAAGCGGGACACCACAGAACACAGTGGGAAACAGCGGGACACAGCAGGGGGACACAGCGAGGACACCACGGAACACAGCGGGACACAGCGGGAAACAGAGGGGATCCTGCGGGGACACAGCGGTACACAGTGGGGGACACAGTGGGAAACAGCGGGGGACACAGCGGGACACAGTTGGGGACAAAGCCAGGACACAGCGGGACACAATGGGACACAGCAGGGGGACACAGCGAGGACACCACGGAACACAGCGGGACAGAGCGGGAAACAGAGGGGAACCTGCGGGGGACACAGTGGTACACAGTTGGGGACACAGTGGGAAACAGCGGGGGACACAGCGGGACACAGTGGGGGACAGAGCGTGGGACACAGCGAGACACAGCGGGGACAAAGCTGGACACAGCGGGGTACACAGAGGGACACAGCGGGGGACACAGGGATGACAGAGCAGGACCCAGCGGGACCCAGCGTGGATACAGCAGAAACCCAGTTGGACACAGCAGGACACAGGGGGACACAGCAGTAGACACAGTGGGACACAGTGCCGGACACAGCGGGACACAGCGGGGGACAAAGGGAGGACACAGCGGGACCCAGCGGGACCCAGCGTCGATACAGCGGGGACGCACCGTTACACAGCGTGGTACACACTGTGGACACAACGGGTCACAGTGGGGGCACAGCCGGACACAGCGTTACACAGTGGGACACAGCAGGGACAAAGCGTGAGACACAGCGGGGGCAGAGAGGGAGACAGCAGGGGACACAGCGAGGAAACAGCGGGACACAGCGGTGACACAGCGGGGACTCAGCGGGGGACACAGTGGGACACAGCGGGGGACACTGCGGGACACAGTGTGGGACAGAGCGTGGGACACAGCGAGACACAGCGGGGACAAAGCTGGACACAGCGGGGTACACAGAGGGACACAGCAGGGACACAGCGGGGAAACAGCGTGACACAAAGGACACAGCTGGACACAGCGGGGTACAAAGCGGGACACAGCGGGGACACAGCGGGGACACAGCGGGACACAGCGGGACACAGCGGGACACAGCGGGGGACACAGCGGAACACAGCGTGGGACACAGCGAGGACACAGCAGGACACAGCGGGACACAGCAGCGACACAGCAGGGACAGAGCGGGGACACTGCCGGAAACACAGCGCGGACACAGCGGGACAACACCGGGACACAGCGTCAATACAGCGGGGACAGAGAGGGTCACAGCAGGGACACAGCAGGGACACAGCGGGGACAGAGCGGGGGACACAGCGGGACACAACGGGGAACACAGCGAGGACACAGCGGGACCCAGCAGGACACAGCGTCGATACAGTGGGGACACAGCAGGACACAGCGGGGTACACAGCTGGGGACACAAAGGGACACAGCGGGGGACACAGCGAGGACAAGCGGGACACAGCGGGACACAGCGAGGACACTGCGGGAACATAGCGGGACACAGCGGGGACACAGAGGGATACAGCGGGACACAGCTTGGGATACATGGAGGACACAGCTGGACACAGTGGGGGACACAGAGAGGACACAGTGGTACAGTGGGGTGCGGGATACAGCGGCGGACAAAGCGGGAGACAGCGAGGACACAGCGGGACACAGTTGTGACACAGAGGGGACTCAGTGGGGGACAAAGCGGGGGACAAAGCAGGACACCACGGGACAGTGTGACACAGCGGGACACAGCGGGGACACTGCGGGGACACAGCGGTACAAAGCGGGGGACACAGCGGGGAATCAGCGGGGGACACAGCGGGAGACAAAGCGGGACACCACGGAACACAGCGGGTCACAGCGGGAAACAGCGGTGACCCTGCGGGGACACAGCGGGACCCAGTGGGGGACACAGCGGGACACAGCGGGGACTCACCTGGGGACACAGCGAAGGACAAACTGGGACACCACGGGACACAGTGGGACACAGCGGGACACAGCGGGGACACTGCGGGAACATAGCGGGACACAGCGGAGGACACAGGGGGACACAGCGAGACACAGAAGGGACAGAGCGGGACACAGCGGGACACAGCGGGGGACACAGCGGGACACAGCGAGGACACAGCGGGATACAGCGGGGGACACAGTGAGGACACAGCGGGACACAGCCGGGGAAAAAGTGGGACACAGCGGGGACACAGCAGTGGACATAGCGGGACACAGCGGGGGACACAGCCGGACACAGCGGGGGAAACAGTGGGCCACGGTGGGACACAGCGGGGGACACATGAGGAACACAGCGGGACACAGCAGTGACACAGCAGGACTCAGCAGGGGACACAGCAGTATACAGCAGGACACAGCGGGGACACAGCAGGGACACAGCGGGGGACACAGCGGGACACAGCGGGACACAGCGGGGGACACAGCGGGACACAGAGGGGGACACAGTGGGGTACACAGCGGGACACAGCTTGGGACACAGCGGGGACATAGCGGGACACACCGGGGGACAGAGCGAGGACACAGCGGGATAGAGCGGGACACAGCGAGGACCCAGCGGAACACAGCGTGGGACACAGTGGCGGACACAGTGGGACACAGCGGGACACAGCGGGGGACACAGGGAGGACACAGCGGGACCCAGCGGGACCCAGCGTCGATACAGCGGGGACACAGCGGGACACAGCGAGGTACACAACTGAGGACACAACGGGACACAGCGGGGAACACATGGAGGACATAGCGGGACCCAGCGGGACCCAGCGTCGTTACAGCGGGGACACAGCGGGACACATCAGGGTGCATAGCTGGGGACACAACGGGACACTGCGGGGGACACAGATAGTACCCAGCGGACACAGCGGTACACAGCGGGGACAATGCGGGAACATAGTGGGACACAGCGGGGTACACAGTGGGACACAGTGGGACACAGCTAGGGACACAGCGGGGACTAAGCGGCAGACAGCGGGGGACACAGCGAGGACACTGCGGGACACAGCGGCGACACAGAGGGGACTCAGCGGGACAAAGCAGGGGACACAGCGGGACACAGCGGGACACAGCGGGGGACACAGCGGGGGACAGCGGAGACAGAGAGGGGCCAAAGCAAGACATAGCGGTGACACAGCTGGACACAACGGAGTACACATCGTGTAACACTGCATGGACACTGGAGAACACTCTCAGGGAACACAGCGGGACACAGCATGACACAGCAGGGGATACAGTTTGGGGACAGTCTGGGGAGAGAGATGGGACACTGCGTGACACAGCGGGGACTTCAGTTGGACACAGTGGGTTTACTCAGTTAGGACAGTAGCTGGCGCACAGCCGGG
>NW_012293563.1:0-6485 GCF_000151885.1 Dipodomys ordii | reverse complement strand
AATGCAGTGAAGTTGCAGTTTGCTATGTTTTGACGCGGAAGTTTCACAATTACTCAAATATGCACTTCTAACAGATATCCAATGAAGGGCTTCTTTAGAACTTGGGGAAGCCCAAGGTTTATTTGATTTTTTGGGAAGATGAGATCGATGCAGTAGATGCTCATTTGCCGAGTCAGAATAAGCATTATCTGTATATCCAGATCATCAAGTAGAAGAAGACTATTAAGAAGATGACTATGAAGACGATGATGCAGAAGAAGAAGAATCAGAAGAATCAGAAGAAGAAGAAGAAGAAGAAGAAGAAGAAGAAGAAGAAGAAGAAGAAGAAGAAGGAGAAGAAGAAGAAGAAACAAAAGGAGAAGAAGAAGCAAAAGAAGAAGGAGAAGCAGGAGAAGTAGAAGGAGAAGACGAAGAAGCAGAAGTAGAAGCAGAAGGAGAAGTAGAAGAAGGAGAAGGAGGAGCAGAAGGACAAGCAGCAGGAGAAGCAGAAAGAGAAGCAGGAGAAGCAGAAGAAGCAGAAGCAGGAGAAGCAGAAGCAGAAGAAAAAGAAGAAGCATGAGAAGCAGAAGCAGAGGGAGAAGGAGCAGATGTAGAAGCAGAAGGAGAAGCAGAAGGAAAAGCAGAAAAACGAGAAGGAGAGGGAGAAACAGAAGGAGAAGCAGAAGGAGAGGCAGAGGGAGAAGCCGAAGGAGAAGCAGGAAAAGCAGTAGAAGCAGAAGCAAAAGGTGAACCAAAAAAAGCAGGAGAAGCAGAAGCAGAAGAAGAAGCATAAGAACAAGCACAAGCAGAAGGAGATGCAGAAGGAGAAGCAGGAGAAGCAGAAGAAGCAGAAGCTGAAGGAGAAGCAGAAGTAGGAGAAGGAGAAGGAGAAGGAGGAGAAGCAGAAGCAGAAGGAGAAGCAGAAGCAGAATGAGTAGCAGAAAGAGAAGCAGGAGAAGCACAAGAAGCAGAAGCAGGAGAACCCGAAAGAGAAGAAGAAGAAGAAGCAGAAACAGAAGCAGGAGAAGCTAAGAAGCAGAAGCAACTGAAGCAGAAGCAAAAGAAACAGAAGAAGCATAAGTAGCAGAAGCAAAAGCAGAAGTAGAAGCAGAAGAACGAGAAGGAGAAAGAGAAATATAAAGAGAAGCAGAAGGAGAAGCAGAAGCAGAAGGAGAAGCAGAAGTAGGAGAAGGAGAAGGAAGAGCAGCAGAAGCAAAAGGAGAAGCAGAAGGAGAAGCAGAAGCAGAATGAGAAGCAGAAAGAGAAGCAGTAGAAGCAGAAGAAGCAGGAAAAGCAGAAGCAAAAGAAAGAGAAGAAGAAGAAGAAGAAGAAGAAGAAGAAGAAGAAGAAGAAGAAGAAGAAGAAGAAGAAGAAGAAGAAGAAGAAGAAGAAGAAGAAGAAGAAGAAGAAGAAGAAGAGGAAGAAGAAGAAGAAGAAGAAGAAGAAGAAGAAGAAGAAGCAAAAGGAGAAGGAGAAGCAGGAGAAGCAGAAGAAATAGAAGTAGAAGCAGAAAGAGAAGGAGAAGAAGGAGAAGCAGAAGTAGAATCAGAAGAAACAGAAGAAGAAGAAGCAGAAGAAACAGAAGCAAAAGAAACAGAAGAAGGATAAGAGCAGAAGCAGAAGCAGAAGGAGAAGCAGAAGAAGAAGGAGAAGCAGAAAGAGAAGCAACAGAAGCAGAAGAAGCAGGAGAAGCAGAAGCAGAAGAAACAGAAGAAGCCGAAGAAGCAGAAGCAGAATCTGAAGCAGAAGGAGAAACAGAAGAAGCACAATCTGAAGCAGAAGCAGAAGAAACAGAAATAGTAGAATAAACAGAAGCAGAAGCAGCAGGACAAGCAGAAGAAGAAGAAGGAGAAGGCAAAAGAGAAGGATTACTAGTAGGAGAAGCAGAAGGATAAGCAGAAGCAGAAAGAGAAGCAGAAGGAGAAGCAGAACGAGAAGCAGGAGAAGCAGAAGAAGCAGAAGCAGGAGAAGCAGAAAAAACAGAAGAGGCAGAAGCAGAATGAGAAGCAGAAGGAGAAATTGAAGCAGAAGGAGAAGCAGAAGAAGAAGGAGAAGGAAAGGGAGAAGCAGAAAGAGAAGCAGAACGAAAAGCAGGACAAGCAGCAGCAGGAGAAGCAGAAGCAGAAGAAACAGAAGAAGGAGAAGAAGCAGAAGGAAAAGCAGAAACAGAAGGAAAAGCAGAGGGAGAAGCAGGAGAAGCAGAAGCAGCAGCAGCAGGAGAAGCAGAAGCAGAAGAAGCCGAAGAAGCAGAAGCAGAACCTGAAGCAGAAGGAGTAGCAGGAGAAGGAGAAGAAGCAGAATCTGGAGAAGCAGAAGGAGAAGCAGAAGCAGAAAGAGAAGCAAAAGCAGAAGGAGAAACAGAAGAAGAAGTAGAAGAAACAGAGAATCAAAAGAAGGAGAAGGAGAAGCAGAGGCAGAAGAAGAATCATAAGCACAAGCAAAAGCAGAAGGAGATGCAGAAGGAGAAGCAGAAGAAGCAGAAGCTGAAGCAGAAGAAGAAGAAACAGAAAAACAGAAGAAGCAGAAGAAGAAGCAGCAGTAGAAGCAGAAGAAGAAGAAGGAGAAGGAGAAAGAGAAGGATTAGGAGTAGGAGAAACAGAAGGATAAGCAGAAGCAGAAAGAGAAGCAGAAGACGCAGGAGAAGCAGAAGCAGAAGACGCAGGAGAAGCCGAAGAAGCAGAAGCAGAATCTGAAGCAGAAGCAGAAACAGAAGAAGCACAATCTGAAGCAGAAGAAACAGAAATACTAGAATAAGCAGAAGCAGAAGCAGCAGGAGAAGCAGAAGAAGAAGAAGGAGAAGGCGAAAGAAAAATATTAGGAGTAGGAGAAGCAAAAGGATAAGCAGAAGCAGAAAGACACGCAGAAGGAGAAGCAGCACGAGAAGTAGGAGAAGCAGGAGAAGAAGAAGCAGGAGAAACAGAAGAAACAGAAGACACAGAAGCAGAATGAGAAGCAGAAGGAGAATTTGAAGCAGAAGGCGAAGAAGAAGCAGAAGGAGAAGCAGAAGAAAGAGAAGGAGAAGTAGAAGCAGAAAGAGAAGCAGAAAGAGCAGCACAACGAGAAGCACAACGAGAAGCAGGAGAAGCAGAAGCAGAAGAAACATAAGAAGGAGAAGAAGCAGAAGCAGAAGGAAAAGCAGAAACAGAAGGAAAAGCAGAAATAGAAGCAGGAGCAGCAGAAGAAGCAGCAGCAGGAGAAGCAGAAGCAGAAGAAGCCGAAGAAGCAGAAGCAGAACCTGAAGCATAAGGAGATACAGGAGAAGAAGAAGAAGCAGAATCTGGAGAAGCAGAAGGAGAAGCAGAAGCAGAAAGAGAAGCAAAAGCAGAAGGAGAAGCAGAAGAAACAGAAGAAGCAGAGGCAGAAGCAGAAGAAGCAGAAGATGCAGAAGCAGAAGGAGAAGCAGAAGCAGTAGTAGAAGCAGAAGAAGGAGAAGCATAAAGAGAAACAGAAGGAGAAGCAGGAGAAGCAGATGCAGGAGAAGCAGAATCAGAAGAAATAGAAGAAGGAGAAGAAGCAGAAGCAGAAAGAGAAGCCGAAACAGAAGGAGAGGCAGAAATTGAAGCAGAAGAAGCCGAAGAAGCAAAAGCAGAACCTAAAGCAGAAGGAGAAGCAGGAGAAGCAGAAGAAGCAGAATCTGGAGAAGAAGAAGGAGAAGCTGAAGTAGAAGCAGAAGCAGAAAGAGAAGCAAAAGCAGAAGGAGAAGCAGAAGAAACAGAAGAAGCAGAATCAGTAGCAGAAGAAGCTGAAGATGCAGAAGCAGAAAGAGAAGCAGAAGGAATAGCAGAAGAACGAGAAGGAGAAATAGAAGGAGAAGCAGAAGGAGAAGCAGGAAAAGCAGAAGAAACAGAAGCAGACGGAGAAGCAGAAGAAGGAGAAGGAGAAGCCGGAGCAGAAGAAGAAGCAGAAGGAAAAGCACAAGCAGAAGGAGATGCAGAAGGAGAAGCAGGAAATGCAGAAGACGCAGAAGCAGAAGGAGAAGAAGAAGGAGAAGAATCAGAGTCAGAAGAAGCAGAAGCAGAAATAGAAAGAGAAGCCGACGAAGAGAAGCAGAACGAGAAGCAAGAGAAGCAGAAGAAGCAGAAACGGGAGAAGCAGAAGAAGAAGAAACGGAAGAAGGAGAAGGAGCAGAAACAGAAGGAGAATCAGAAGGAGAAGCAGAAAGAGAAGCAGGAAAAGAAGAAGAAGCAGAAGCAGGAGCAGCAGAAGGAGAAGAAACAGGAGAAGGACAAGAAGCAGAAAGAGAAGCAGTAGAAGCAAAAGAGGCAGGAAAAGCAGAAGCAGAAGAAAGAGAAGAAGAAGAAGACGAAGAAGAAGAAGAAAAAAAAGCAGCAGCATAAGGAGAAGCATAAGGAGAAGCATAAGGAGAAGTATAAGGAGAAGCAGTAGAAGGAGAAGAAGCAGAAGCAGGAGAAGCTGAAGCAGAAGAAAAAGAATAAGCAAAAGAAGCAGAAGCAGAAGCAGTGAGAGAAGCAGAAGAAGGAGAAGGAGAAGGAGCAGCAGAAGGAGAAGCAGAAGCAGAAAGAGAAGCAGAAACAGAAGGAGAACAAGAAGGAGAAGCAGGAGAAGAAGCAGAAAGAGAAGGAGAAGAAGGAGAAGCAGAAGTAGAATCCGAAGAAACAGAAGAAGAAGCAGCAGAAGAAACAGAAGCAAAAGAAACAGAAGAAGGAGAAGAGCAGAAGCAGAAGCAGAAGGAGAAGCAGAAGCAGAAGGAGAAGCAGAAAGAGAAGCAGGAGAAGCAGAAGAAGCAGGAGAAGCAGAAGCAGAAGAAACAGGAGAAGCCGAAGAAGCAGAAGCAGAATCTGAAGCAGAAGGAGAAACAGAAGAAGCACAATCTGAAGCAGAAGCAGAAGAAACAGAAATAGTAGAATAAGCAGAAGCAGAAGCACCAGGACAAGCAGAAGAACAAGAAGGAGAAGGCGAAAGAGAAGGATTAGGAGTAGGAGAAGCAAAAGGATAAGCAGAAGCAGAAAGAGACGCAGAAGGAGAAGCAGCACGAGAAGTAGGAGAAGCAGGAGAAGCAGAAGCAAGAGAAGCAGAAGAAAGAGAAGACGCAGAAGCAGAATGAGAAGCAGAAGGAGAAATTGAAGCAGAAGGAGAAGGAGAAGCAGAAGGAGAAGCTGAAGAAGGAGAAGGAGAAGCAGAAAGAGAAGCACAACGAGAAGCAGGAGAAGCAGAAGCAGGAGAAGCAGAAGCAGAAGAAACATAAGAAGGAGAATAAGCAGAAGCAGAAGCAGAAACAGAAGGAAAAGCAGAAATACAAGGAGGAGCAGCAGAAGAAGCAGCAGCAGGAGAAGCAGAAGCAGAAGGAGCCGAAGAAGCAGAAGCAGAACCTGAAGAATAAGGAGATACAGGAGAAGAAGGAGAAGCAGAATCTGGAGAAGCAGAAGGAGAAGCAGAAGCAGAAAGAGAAGCAAAAGCAGAAGGAGAAGCATAAGGAGAAGCAGAAGAAACAGAAGAAGTAGAGGCAGTAGCAGAAGATGTAGAAGCAGAAGGAGAAGCAGAAGGAAAAGCAGAAGAACGAGAAGGAGAAGGAGAAGGAGAAACAGAATGAGAAGCAGAAAGAGAAGCAGAAGAAGGAGCAGGATCAGGAAAAGCAGCAGGAGAAGCAGAAAGAGAAGCAGAAGGAGAAGCATGAGATGCAGAAACAGGAGAAGCAGAAGCAGAAGAAACAGGAGAAAGACAAGAAGCAGAAGCAGAAGGAGAAGCAGAAACAGATGGAGAAGCAGAAAGAGAAGGAGGGAAAGCAGAAGAAGCAGAAGCAGGAGAAGCAGAAGCATAAGAATGCGAAGATGCAGAAGCAGAACCTGAAGCAGAAGGAGAAGCAGGAGAAGCAGAAGAAGCAGAATCTGGAGAAGCAGAATGAGAAGCAGAAGGAGAAGCAGAAGCAGAAAGAGAATCAAAAGCAGAAGGAGAAGCAGAAAAAACAGAAGAAGTAGAAACAGTAGCAGGTGTTGCAGAAGCAGAAGGAAAAGCAGAAAAACAGGAAGGAGAAGGAGAAACAGAAGGAGAAGTAGAAGGAGAAGCAGAAAGAGAAGCAGGTAAAGCAGAAGAAGAAGAAGCAGAAGGAGAATCAGAAGGAGAAGCAGAAGAAGGAGAAGGAGAAACAGAAGCAGAAGAAGATGCAGAAGGAGAAGCAGGAGAAGCAGAAGAAGCAGAAGCAGAAGGAGAAGCAGGAGAAGCAGAAGAAGCAGAATCTGGAGAAACAGAAGGAGAACCAGAAGGAGAAGCAGAAGCAGAAAGAGAAGCAAAAGCAGAAGGAGAAGCAGAAGGAGAAGCAGAAGAAACAGAAGAAGCAGAATCAGTAGCAGAAGAAGCTGAAGATGCAGAACCAGAAAGAGAAGCAGAAGGAATAGCAGAAGAACGAGAAGGAGAAATAGAAGGAAAAGCAGAAGGAGAAGCAGAAGCAGAAGAAACAGAAGAAGGAGAAGAGCAGAAGCAGAAGCAGACGGAGAAGCAGAAGCAAAAGGAGAAGCAGAAGAAGCAGAAGCTGAAGCAGAAGAAGAAGA
>NW_012293562.1:0-6486 GCF_000151885.1 Dipodomys ordii | reverse complement strand
TGTCCCCCGCTGTGTCCCGCTTGTCATCGCTGTGTCCCGCTGTGTCCCACTGTGTCCTGTTGTGTCCCGCTATGTCCCACACTGTGTCCCGTTGTGTCCCCAGCTGTGTACCCCGCTGTGTCCCGCTGTGTCCCCGCTCTATCGATGCTGTGTCCCTTGCTGTTTCCCGCTGTGTCCCCCGCTGTGTCCTGCTGTGTCCTCCCTGTAGCTCCGCTGTGTCCCGCTGTGTCCCCGATTGTGTCCCGCTGAGTCCCCTGCTGTGTCACTGCTATGTCCCGCTGTGTTCCACTGTGTCCCGCTGTGTCCTTGCTGTGTCTCCCGCAGTGTCCCGCAGTGTCCTCGCTGTGTCCCCCGCTGTGTCCTGCTTTGTCCACTGCTGTGTCCCGCTGTGTACCCCTCTGTGTCACCCACTCTGTCCCTGCTGTGACCCGCTGTGTCCCGCTGTGTACTGCTGTGTCCCCTGCTGAGTCCCGCTGTGTCCCCGCTGTGTCCCAATGTGTCCTCGCTGTGTCCCCCCCTGTGTCCCGCTGTGTCCCACTGTGTCCTTTTGTGTCCCGCTGTGTCCCCGCTGTGTGCCCGCTGTGTCCCGCTGTGTACTTCGTTGTGTCCAGCTGTGTCACCGCTGTGTCCTCGCTGTGTCCCCGCTGTGTCCCACTGTGTCCTCACTGTGTCCCCCTCTGTGTCCCGCTGTGTCCCCCAATATGTCCCGCTGTGTCCAGCTGTGTCCCGCTCTGTCCCCGCTTTGTGCCCGCTGTGTCTCGCTGTGTACTCCGTTGTGTCCAGCTGTGTCACCGCTGTGTCCCGCTGTGTCCTTTCTTTGTCTCCACTGTCCCCCGCTGTGTCCCTCGCTATGTCCCGCTGTGTCCCCCGCTTTGTCCCGCAGTGTTCCCTCTGTGTCCTGCTGTGTCACACTGTGTCCCATGGTGTCCCGCTTTTTCCCCCACTGTTTCCCCCGCTGAGTCCCCTTTGTGTCCCCACTGTGTCCCGCTGTGTCCCGCTGTGTCCTAGCTGTGTCCCCCGCTGTGTCCCGCTGTGTCCCGCTGTGTCCTCGCTGTGTCCCCCGTTGTCTCCCGCTCTGTCCCCCGCTGTGTCTCACGCTTTATCCCTTCTGTGTCCCACTCTGTCCCGCTGTGTCCCGCTGTGCCCACACTGTGTCCCGTTGTGTCCACAACTGTGTATCCCGCTGTGACCCCGCTGAGTCCCCGCTGTGTCCCCGCTGTGTCCCCCGCTGTCTCCCACTCTGTCCCCCGCTGTGTCTCACGCTTTGTCCCCGCAGTGTCCCACTGTGTCCCACTGTGTCCCGCTGTGCCCACACTGTGTCCCGTTGTGTCCACAGCTGTGTACCACGCTGTGTAATGCTGTGTCCCCGCTGTATCTACGCTGTTCCTCGCTGAGTCCCGCTGTGTCCCCCGCTGTGTCCTCGCTGTGTCCCCAGCTGTGTCCCACTTTGTCCTAGCTGGGTCCACCGCTGGGTCTCGCTGTGTCCCCCGCTGTGTCCCACTGTGTTCCGCTGTGTCCCGCTCTGTCCCTGCTGTGTCCCGCTGTGTCCCGCTGTGTCCCCCTGTGTGCGCGCTTGAGTCCCGCTATGTACTCCGTTGTGTCCAGCTGTTTCACCGCTGTGTCCCCCGCTTTGTCCCACTGTGTCCCGCTGTGTCCTCGGTGCCTCCCCCGCTGTGTCCCGCTGTGTCCCGATGTGTCCCGCTCTGTCCCTGCTGTGTCCTGCTGTGCCCTGCTGTGTCGTCGTTGTGTCCCCCGCTGTCTCCCACTCTGTCCCTCGCTGTGTCTCACGATTTGTCCTTGCTTTGTCCCACTGTGTCCCGCTGTGTCCCGCTGTGTCCCCACTGTGTCCCGTGGTGTCCACAGCTGTGTAACACGCTGTGTAATGCTGTGTAAACGCTGTATCGATGCTGTGTCCCGCTGGGTCCCGCTGTGTCCTCGCTGTGTTCCCCGCTGTGTCCCGCTGTGTACCCCTCTGTGTCCCCTGCTGTGTCCCGCATTGTCCCGCTGTGTACTGCTGTGTCGCCTGCTGAGTCCCGCTGTGTCGCCTGCTGAGTCCCGCTGTGTCCCCGCTGTGTCCCAATGTGTCCTCGCTGTGTCCCCCGCTGTGTCCCACTGTGTCCCAACTGTGTCCCCCGCTGTGTCCCGCTGTGTCCTGCTGTCTCCCCCTCTGTGTCCCCCGCTGTGTCCCTCTGTGTCCCCCGCTTTGTCACCGCTGTGTCCCGTTGTGTCCTCGCTGTGTCCCCCTCTGTCTCCCGCTCTGTCCCCCGCTGTGTCTCACGCTTTCTCCCCGCTGTGTCCAACTGTGTCCCGCTGTGTCCCCACTGTGTCCCGTTGTGTCCACAGCTGTGTACCACGCTGTGTAACGCTGTGTCCCCGCTGTATCGACGCTGTGTCCCGCTGGGTCCCGCTGTGTCCTCGCAGTGTTCCCCGCTGTGTCCCGCTGTATCCCCCGCTGTGTCCCCCGCTGTGTCCTCTCTGTGTCCCCCAATATATCCCGCTGTGTCCTCGATGGGTCCCCCGCTGTGTCCCGCTGTGTCACACTGTGTCCCATGGTGTCCTGCTGTGTCTTTGCTGTGTCCCCCGCTGTCCCCCACTTTGTCCCTAGCTGTGTCCCGCTGTGTCCCGCTGTTTCCTCGCTGTGTCCCCCGCTGTGTCCCGCTGTGTCCTTGCTGTGTCCCCCCTTGTGTTTCGCTGTTTCCTCGCTGTGTCCCCCGCTGTGTGCCGTTGTGTCCCCAGCTGTGTACCCCGTTGTGTCCCGCTGTGTCCCCGCTGTATCAACGCTGTGTCCCGCTGTGTCCCGCTGTGTCCTCGCTGTGTACCACTCTGTACCCCTCTGTGTCCCCCGCTTAGTCACCGCTGTGTCCCGCTGTGTACTGCTGTGTCCCCAACTGAGTCCCGCTGTGTCCACCCTGTGTCCCCCGCTTTGTCTCTCTTTGTCCCGCTGTGTCCTCGCTGTGTTCCCCGCTGTGTCCCGCTGTGTCCCCCACTGTGTCCCCCGCTGTGTCCCGCTGTGTCCCCCGCTTTGTGCCCGCTGTGTCCCGCTGTGTACTCCGTTGTGTCCAGCTGTGTCCCGCTGTGTCCCACGCTGTGTCCCGCTGTGTCCCATTGTGTCCCGCTCTGTCCCTTCTGTGTCCTCGCTGTGTACTCCTTTGTGTCAGGCTGTGTCAACGCTGTGTCTCGCTGTGTCCCCTCTCTGTCTCCGCTGTCCCCCGCTGTGTCCCCCACTGTGTCCCTCTGTGTCCCGCTGTGTCCCCCGCTTTGTCCCGCTGTGTCCCCGCAGTGTCTCCACTGTGTCCCGCTGTGTCCCGCTGTGTCCCCCGCTTTGTCCAGCTGTGTCCTTGCAGTGTCCCCGCTGTGTCCTGTTGTGTCCTCGCTGTGTCCCCCACTGTGTCCCGTTGTGTCCACCGGTGTGTACCCCGCTGTGTCGCGCTGTGTCCCCGCTGTATCGACGCTGTGTCCTGCTGTGTCCTTCCTGTGTTCCCCGCTGTGTCCCACTGGGTGCCCGCTGTGTGCCCGCTGTGTCCCGCTGTGTACTTCGTTGTGTCCAGCTGTGTCACCGCTGTGTCCTCGCTGTGTCCCCGCTGTGTCTCACTGTGTCCTCACTGTGTCCCCCTCTGTGTCCCGCTGTGTCCCCCGCTATATGTCCCGCTGTGTCCCGCTGTGTCCCGCTGTGTCCCCGCTTTGTGCCCGCTGTGTCCCGCTGTGTACTCCGTTGTGTCCAGCTGTGTCACCACTGTGTCCCGCTGTGTCCTCTCTTTGTCTACACTGTCCCCCGCTGTGTCCCCCGCTGTGTCCCGCTGTGTCCCGCTGTGTCCCCCGCTTTGTCCTGCTGTGTCGACGCAGTGTTCCCTCTGTGTCCTGCTGTGTCACACTGTGTCCCATGGTGTCCCGCTTTTTTCCCCGCTGTTTCCCCCTCTGAGTCCCCTTTGTGTCCCCACTGTGTCCCGCTGTGTCCCGATGTGTCCTAGCTGTGTACCCCGCTGTGTCCCGCTATGTTCCTGCAATGTCCCCGCTGTGTCCCGCTGTGTTCCACTGTGTCCTCGCTGTGTCCCCCGCTGTGCCCCGTTGTGTCCCCAGCTGTGTACCCCGCTCTGTCCCGCTGTGTCCCCGTTGTAATGACGCTGTGTCCCGCTGGGTCCCGCTGTGTCCTCGCTGTGTCCCGCTGTGTACCCCTCTGTGTCCCCCACTGTGTCCCGCTGTGTCCCGATGTGTACTGCTGTGTCCCCCGCTGAGTCCCGCTGTGTCCCCGCTGTGTCCAAATGTGTACTCACTGTGTCCCCCACTGTGTCCCGCTGTGTCCCCCCTGTGTCCCCCGCTGTGTCCTGCTGTGTCCTCAATGTGTCCCCCGCTGTGTCCCGTTGTGTCCCCAGCTGTGTACCCCGCTGTGTCCCACTGTGTCCTCGCTGTATCGACGCTGTGTCCCGCTGTGTCCCGCTGTGTCCTCGCTGTGTTCCCCGCTGTGTCCCGCTGTGTCCCCCGCTGTTTCCCCGCTGTGTCCCTCTATGTACCCCGCTGTGTATAGCTTTGTCTCTGATGTGTCTCGCTGTGTCTCACGCTGTGTCCCCCTCTGTGTCCCGCTGTGTCCCCCGCTATGTCCCGCTGTGTCCAGCTGTGTCCCGCTCTGTCCCCGCTTTGTGCCCGCTGTGTCCCGCTGTGTACTCCGTTGTGTCCAGCTGTGTCACCGCTGTGTCCCGCTGTGTCCTCTCTTCGTCTCCACCGTCCCCCGCTGTGTCCCCCGCTGTGTCCCGCTGTGTCCCGCTGTGTCCCCCGCTTTGTCCCGCTGTGTCGACGCAGTGTTCCCTCTGTGTCTTGCTGTGTCACACTGTGTCCCATGGTGTCCCGCTTTTTCCCCCGCTGTTTCCCCCGCTGAGTCCTCTTTGTGTCCACACTGTGTCCCGCTGTGTCCCGCTGTGTCCTAGCTGTGTCCTCCGCTGTGTCCCGCTGTGTCCCGCTCTGTCCACGCTGTGTCCCCCGCTGTCTCCCGCTCTGTCCCCCGCTGTGTCTCACACTTTATCCCTTCTATGTCCCACTCTGTCCCGCTGTGTCCCACTGTGTCCCGCTGTGTCCTGCTGTGCCCACACTGTGTCCCGTTGTGTCCACAGCTGTGTACCACGCTGTGTAACGCTGTGTCCCCGCTGTATCTACACTGTTCCTCGCTGTGTCCCGCTGTGTCCCCCGCTGTGTCCCCCGCTGTGTCCTCGCTGTGTCCCCAGCTGTGTCCCACTTTGTCCTAGCTGGGTCCCCCGCTGGGTCCCGCTGGGTCCCCCGCTGTGTCCCACTGTGTTCCACTGTGTCCCGCTGTGTCCCCGCTGTATCGATGCTGTGTCCCGCTGTGTCCCCCTGTGTGCGCACTGTGTCCCGCTATGTACTCCGTTGGGTCCAGCTGTGTCCCGCTGGGTCCCTCTCTGTCCTTGCTCTGTTATTCGTGTTGTCCCTCTCTGTCCCCCACTGTGTCCCCTGCTCTGTCCTACTGTGTCCCCCGCTGTGTCCCGTTTTGTACCGCTGTGTCCCCCGCTGTGTCCCTGCTGTGTCCCTGCTGTGTCCCCGCTGTGTCATGCTGTGTCCTGCTGTGTCCCGTTGTGTCCTGCTGTAACCCTGCTGAGTCCCCCTGTGTCCCCGCTGTGTCCTGCTGTGTCGTCGCTCTGTCCTCCTCTGTGTCCCGCTGTGTCCTCTGCTGTGTCCCGCTGTGTCACTCTGTGTCCCGCTGAATCCCGCTGTGACCCCACTGAGTCTCCGCTGTGTCCCCGCTGTGTCCCCCGCTGTCTCCCACTCATGTTCCCCGCTGTGTCTCACACTTTGTCCCCGCTGTGTCCCACTGTGACCCGCTGTGTCCCGCTGTGCCCACACTGTGTCCCGTTGTATCCACAGCTGTGTACCACGCTGTGTAACGCTGTGTCCCCGCTGTATCTACGCTGTTCCTCGCTGTGTCCCGCTGTGTCCCCCGCTGTGTCCTCGCTGTGTCCCCAGCTGTGTCCTGCTGTGTCCTCACTGGGTCCCCCGCTGGGTCCCGCTGGGTCCCCCGCTGTGTCCCACTGTGTCCCGCTGTGTCCCGCTCTGTCCCTGCTGTGTCCCGCTGTGTCCCGCTGTGTCCCCCTGTGTGCGTGCTGTGTCCCGCAATGTACTCCGTTGTGTCCAGCTGTTTCACCGCTATGTCCCCTGCTTTGTCCCGCTTTGTCCCGCTGTGTCCTCGCTGCGTCCCCCTCTGTGTCCCGCTGTGTCCCCCGCTGTGTCCCGCTGTGTCCCGCTGTGTCCCGCTCTGTCCCTGCTGTGTCCTGCTGTGCCCTGCTGTGTCCTCGCTTTGTCCCCCGCTGTCTCCCGCTCTGTCCCTCGCTGTGTCTCACGATTTGTCCTTGCTTTGTCCCACTGTGTCCCGCTGTGCCCCCACTGTGTCCCCTTGTGTTCACAGATGTGTACCACACTGTGTAACGCTGTATCCCCGCTGTATCAGACGCTGTGTCCCGCTGTGTCCCGCTGTGTCCTCGCTGT
>NW_012293561.1:0-3434 GCF_000151885.1 Dipodomys ordii | reverse complement strand
CTGTGTCCCCTGTTGTGTCCCCGCTGTGTCCCGCTGTGTCCCCGCTGTGTAACTCTGTGTCCCCCTTTGTGTCCCGCTGTGTACCCCGCAGTGTCCTGCTGTGTCGCCCAATGTGTCCCGCTGTGTCCCGCTGTGTCCCCACTGTGTTCCGCTGTGTTCCCGCTGTGTCCCCTGCTGTGTCCCGCTGTGTCCCAGGCTGTGTCCCCCGCTGTGTCCCGCTCTTTCCCGCTGTGTCCATCTGTGTCCTTGCTGTGTCCCCATTTGTGTCCCGCTGTGTCCTCTCTGTGTCCCCCGCTGTGTCTCGCTGTGTCTCCATGTGTCACATTGTGTCCTCTCTGTGTATCCCACTGTGTCCCGCTGTGTCCTCGCTGTGTCCAACACTGTGTTCCCGCTGTGACCCGCTGTGTCCCTGCTGTGTCCCTTCTGTGTCCCGCTGTGTCCCCCCTGTCTGCATGTGTGTTCCCGCTGTCCCCCGCTGTGTCCCCCTTTGTCCCCCGCTGTGTCCCCCGCTGTGTCCTTGCTGTGTCCCTTTGTGTCCTGCTGTGTCCTGCTGTGTACCCCGAAATATCCTGCTGTGTCACCCGATGTGTCCTCGCTGTGTCCCCAGCTGTGTCCCTCTGTGTCCCCCGCTGTGTCCTGTTGTGTCCCCCGCTGTGTCCCGCTGTGTCCCCGCTGTCCGACGGTGTGTCGCCGCTGTCCCCCCGCTGTGTCCTCCGCTGTGTCCCGCTGTGTCCTCGCTGTGTCTCACTGTGTCCCCGCTTTGTCTCCGCTGTGTCCTGCTGTGTCCCTGGTGTGTCCTCGCTGTGTAACCGCTGAGTCCCTCTGTGTCCCCGCTGTGTCCCACTGTGTACCCCGCTGTGTCCCCGATGTGTACCCGCTATTTCCCCGCTGTGTCCTGCTGTGTCCCCGCTGTGTCCCACTGTGTCCCGCTGTGTCCCCGCTGTGTCCCAATGTGTACCGCTGTGTCTGCCTCTTTGTACCCCGCTGTGTCCTGCTGTGTCTCCCGCTGTGTCCTGTTGTGTCCTCGCTGTGTCCCCCGCTGTTTCCCGCTGTTTTCCCCGCTGTGTCACCCGCTGTGTCCTTTGATGTGTCCCCAGCTGAGTCCCGCTGTGTCCCCCGCTGTTTACCACTGTGTCCCCCACTGTGTCCCCCGCTTTGTCTCCGCTGTGTCCCCTCTCTGTCCCGCTGTGTCCCGCTGTATCACTCAGTGTCGCCCCCTGTGTCCCCCTGTGTCTCCGCTGTTTTCCACTGTGACCCCCGCGCTGTCCAGCTGTGTCCCCGTTGTCCACCGATGTGTCCCCTCTGTCCCCCGCTGTGTCCCGATGTGTCCCGCTGTGTCGCCGCTTTGTCACTGCTGTGTCTCGCTGTGTCCCACGGTGTCCACCTTGTGTCCCGCTCTTTCCCTGGCTGTGTCCCGCTGTGTACCCTGCTGTGTTCTGCTGTGTCGCTGCTGTGTCCGGCTGTGTCCCCGCTGTGTTCCCGGTGTGTCCCGCTGTGTCCCCGCTGTGTCCCCGCTGTCCGCCGGTGTGTCACCGCTGTCCCCCACTGTATCCCCCGCTGTGTCCCGCTGTGTCCTCGCTGTGTCCCGCTGTGTCCTCGCTGTGTCCTTCTGTATCCCGCTGTGTCCCCCATTATTTCCCCGCTGTGACCCGCTGTGTCCCGCAGTGTCTCTGCTTTGTCCTCTCTGTATCCCCAGCTGTGTCCCACTGTGTCCCCCGCTGTGTCCCCTCCGTGTCCCCTCTGTATCCTCCTGTGTCCCACTGTGTCCTCGCTGTGTCCTTCTGTATCCCTCTGTGTCCCCCGCTGTGTCCCCCACTATTTCCCCACTGTGACCCGCTGTGTCCATGCTGTGTCCCGCTGTGTCCTCGCTGGGTCACCCGATGTGTCCCCGCTGTGTCCTGCTGTCTCCCACTGTGTCACGCTGTGTCCTGCTGTGTCCGCCTCTGTGTCCCGCTGTGTCCCCGCTGTGTCCCCGCTGTGTCCCGCTGGGTCCCGCTGTGTCCCCGCTGTGTCCCCGCTGTGTTCCGCTGTGTCCCTGGTGTGTCCTAGCTGTGTAAACTCTATGTCCCTCTGTGTCCCCGCTGTGTCCCCGCTGTGTCCTACTGTGTCCCGCAGTGTCACCCTATGTCCCGGCTGTGTCCTTCTGTATCCCGCTGTGTCCTCCGCTGTGTCCCCCACTATTTCCCCGCTGTGACCCGCTGTGTCCCACAGTGTCCCTGCTGTGTCCTCGCTGTATCCGGAGCTGTGTCCCACTGTGTCCCCCGCTGTGTCCCCGCTGTGTCCTCCTGTGTCCCGCTGTGTCCTCGCTGTGTCCTTCTGTATCCCGCTGTGTCCCCCGGTGTGTCACCCACTATGTCCCCACTGTGTCCCGCTGTGTCCTCCGCTGTGTTCCCCGCTGTGTCCCGCTGTGTCCCGATATGTCCCACTGTGTTCGCTACAGTGTCCCCCACTGTGTCCCTTTGTGCACCCCAATGTGTCCCGCTGTGTCACCCCTTGTGTCCCCCGCTGTGTCCCCGGCTGTGTCCCCACTGTGTGCCGCTGTACCCCGCTGTGTCCCCGGCTGTGTCCCCCGCTGTGTCCCGCTCTTCCCCGCTGTGTCCCGCTGTGTCCTTGCTGTGTACACATTTGTGTCCCGCTGTGTCCTCGCTGGGTCACCCGCTGTGTCCCGCTGTGTCCCCATGTGTCACGCTGTGTCCTCTCTGTGTATTCCTCTGTGTTCCGATGTGTCCTCGCTGTGTCCCCCACTGTGTCCCCGCTGTGACCTGCTGTGTCCCTGCTGTGTCCCGCTGTGTCCCGCTGTGTCCCCGATGTCCCCCGCTGTGTCCCGTTGTGTCCCTGCTGTCTGCATGTGTGTCCCCGGTGTGTCCCGCTGTGTCCCCGGTGTGTCCCTGCTGTGTCCCCTCTGTCCCCCGCTGTGTCCCACTGTGTCCCTGCTGTCCCCAGGGGTGTCCCCACTGTCCCCCGCTGTATCCCCCTCTGTGTCCCGCTGTGTCCCGTTTTGTCCCGGTGTGTCTCGCTGTGTCCCCCCTGTGTCCTCGCTCTGTCCTCGCTGTGTCCCCCGCTGTGTCTCGCTGTGTCCCCCCTGTGTCCGCTCTGTCCACGCTGTGTCCCGGTGTGTCCCCTCTGTCCCCCGCTCTGTCCCCGCTATGTTCCGCTGTATCCCGTGGTGTCTGACTTTGTGCCCCGCTGTGTCCCCCGCTGTGTCCCCCTCTGTGTCCCCGCTGTTTCCCGCTCTGTCCCCACTGTGTCCTGCTGTGTCCCGCTGTGTCCCTCGCTGTGTCCCGCTGTGTCCCCCGCTGTGTCCGGTTGTGTTTCCCGCTGTGTCCCGCTGTGTATTGCTGTGTACCGGCCTGTGCCCTGCTGTGTACCGATGTGTCCCTGATGTGTCACCGCTGTTGTCTTCCCTGCTGTTCCCCAGCTGTGTCCCCACTGGT
>NW_012293560.1:0-3053 GCF_000151885.1 Dipodomys ordii | reverse complement strand
ACCCCCGCTGTGTCCCCTGCTGTGTCCCCGCTGTGTCCAGCTGTGTCCCGTTTTGTCCCGCTGTGTCCCACTGTGTCCCCGCTTTGTCCCCTGCTTTGTCCCCTCTATGTCCCGCCGTGACCCCGCTGTGTCCCGCTGTGTCCCCTGCTGTGTGGGCCGCTGTGTCCCCCTGTGTCCCGTTGTGTTCTCGCTGTGTCCAGCTCTGTCCCGCTGTGTCCCGCTGTGTCCTGCTGTGTCTGCCTCTGTGTCCCCCGCTTTGTCCCGCTGTGTCCCCGCTGTGTCCCCGCTGGTTCCCGCTGGGTCCCGGCTGTGTCCCCGTTGTGTCCCGCTGTGTCCCTGGTGTGTCCTCGCTGTGTAACTGCTATGTCCCTCTGTGTCCCCGCGGTGTCCCACTTTGTCCCGCAGTGTCCCCCTATGTCCCCTCTGTGTCCTCGCTGTATCCCCTGCTGTGTCCCACTGTGTCCCCCGCTGTGTGCCGCTGTGTCCCCGCTGTGTCCCAGCTGTGTCCCGCTGTGTCCCCGTTGTTCCCCGGTTTGTCCCCACTGTCCACAGCTGTGTCCCTCACTGTGTACCTCTGTGTCTCGTTTTGTTCCTGCGATGTCCCCCTGTGTCCCCGCTGTGTCCCTGCTGTGTTCCACTCTCTCCCGCTGTGTGCAGCTCTGTGTCCCCCGCTGTGTCCATCGCTGTGTCCCCCTGTATCCCGGTTTGTCCCGCATTGTCACCCGCTGTGTCCCACTGTTTCCCACTGTGCCATGCAGTGTCCCTGCTGTGTCTCGCTGTGTACCCCGCTGTGTCCCACTGTGTCCCGCTGTGTGCCCCCTTTGTAACCCTCTGTGTCCTGCTGTGTCCCCTGATGTGTCCCCAATGTGTCCCGCTGTGTCCCGCTGTGTGCCGGCTCTCCCCCGGTTTGTCCCCCGCTGTGTCCCGCTGTGTCCTGCTGTGTCCCTGCTGTGGCCCGCTGTGGCCCGCTGTGTCCCCGCTGTGTCCCCACTGTATCCCGATGTGTACCGCTGTGTATGCCTCTGTGTACCCCGCTGTGTCCTGCTGTGTCCCCCGCTGTGTCCTGCTGTGTCCTCGCTGTGTCCCCCGCTGTTTCCCGCTGTTTCCCCCGCTGTGTCACCCGCTGTGTCCCCAGCTGTGTCTGGCTGTGTCTGGCTGTGTCCCTCTGTGTCCCGTTGTGTTCTCGCTGTGTCCCGCTCTGTCCCGCTTTGTCCCGCTGGTCCTCGCTGTATCCGCAGCTGTGTCCCACTGTGTCCCCCGCTGTGTCCCCGCTGTGTCCTCCTGTGTCCCGCTGTGTCCTCGCTGTGTCCTTCTGTATCCCGCTGTGTCCCCCGCTGTGTCCCCCACTCTTTCCCCGCTTTGTCCCGCTGTGTCCATGCTGTGTCCCCAGCTGTGTCCCGCTGTGTCCCCCGCTGTGTTCCCCGCTGTGTCCTTCTGTGTCCTGCTGTGTTCCGCTGTGTCCCGCTGTGTGCCTGCTGTCCCCTGTGTGTCCCCTGCTGTGTCCCCGGGTGTGTCCCCAGCTGTGTCCAGCTCTTTCCCGCTGTGTCCCGCTGTGTCCTTGCTGTGTCCCCATTTGTGTCCCGCTGTGTCCTCGCTGGGTTCCCCACTGTGTCCCGCTGTGTCCCCATGTGTCACGCTGTGTCCTCTCTGTGTATCCCTCTGTGTCCCGCTGTGTCCTCGCTGTGTCCCCCACTGTGTCCCCGCTGTTGACCCGCTGTGTCCCTGCTTTGTCCCCGCTGTGTCCCGCTGTGTCCCGCTTTGTCCCACTGTGTCCCCGATGTCCCCCGCTGTGTCCCGTTGTGTCCCCGCTGTCCGCATGTGTGTCCCCGCTGTCCCCCGCTGTGTCCCCTGCTGTGTCCTGCTGGGTCCTCGCTGTGTCCCCGCTGGGTCCCGCTCTGTCCCTGGTGTGTCCTCGTTATGTAACTGCTATGTCCCTCTGTTTCCCCGCTGTGTTCCACTGTGTTCCGCAGTGTCCCCCTATGTCCCCGCTGTGTCCTCGCTGTATACCCCGATCTGTCCCACTGTGTCCCCCACTGTGTCCCCGCTGTGTCCCCGCTGTGTCCTCCTGTGTCCTGCTGTGTCCTCGCTGTGACCTCCGCTGTGTCCCAGTGTGTCCCCAGCTGTGTCCCGCTGTGACCACCGCTGTGTCCCAGTGTTGTCCCCCGCTGTGTCCCGCTGTGTACTCGCTGTGTCCCTTGCTGTGTCCCACTGTGTCACCCGCTGTGTCCCCCAATGTGTCCCGCTGTGTCCCCCACTGTGTCCCCTGCTGTGTCCCGCTGTGTCGCCTGCTGTGTCCCCGCTGTGTCCCACTGTGTCCCGCTGTGTCCCTCTGTGTACCCTGCAGTGTCCTGCTGTGTCCCCTGATGTGTCCCGCTGTTTCCCCGCTGTGTCCCCGCTGTGTCCCGCTGTGTCCCCGCTGTGTCCCCTGCTGTGTCCCACTGTGTCTCCGGCTGTGTCCCCGGCTCTGTCCCGCTCTTTCCCGCTGTGTCACGCTGTGTCCTCTCTGTGTATCCCTCTGTGTCCCGCTGTGTCCTCGCTGGGTCCCCAACTGTGTCCAGGCTGTGACCCGCTGTGTCCCTGCTGTGTTGCCGCTGTGTCCTGCTGTGTCTTGCTGTGTCCTCGATGTCCACCGCAGTGTCCCATTGTGTCCCCGCTGTCCGCATGTGTGTCCCCGCTGTCCCCCGCTGTGTCCCCACTGTGTCCCGCTGTGTACTCGCTGGGTCCCCCGCTGTGTCCCGCTGTGTCCCCCGCTGTGTCCCCCACTGTGTCCCACTGTGTCCCCCGCTGTGTCCCGCTGTGTCCCGCTGTGTCCCCACTGTCCGCCGGCGTGTCAACGCTGTCCCCCGCTGTATCCCATGCTGTGTCCCGCTGTATCCTCACTGTGTCTCACTGTGTCCCGCTGTGTCCCTGGTGTGTCCTCGATGTGTAACCGCTGAGTCCTTCTGTGTCCCCGCTGTGTCCCACTGTGTCCCCCGCTGTGTCCCCGCTGTGTCCTCCTGTGTCCCGCTGTGTCCTCGCTGTGTCATTCTGTATCCCGCTGTGTCCCCCGCTGT
>NW_012293559.1:0-1089 GCF_000151885.1 Dipodomys ordii | reverse complement strand
CCCCCGCCGCAGCGCCTGGCGGCCAGCGTGAGCGGCAGCTTCACCCTCATGCGCGACGAGCGCGCGGCGCTCGCCTCCGTGGGCCACCTTTACGGGCCATACGGCAAGGATCTGCCCGCCATGGGGTCCCCGCTCTCGCCGCTGCCCAACGCGCTGCCACCCGCGTTGCACAGCGCCCCGCAGCCGCCGCCGCCGCCGCCGCCGCCGCTGGCCGCCTACGGGGCGCCGAGCCACCTGGCGGGGGACAAGCTGCTGCCGCCCGCCGCCTTCGAGCCGCACGCCGCGCTGCTGGGGCGAGCGGAGGACGCGCTGGCCCGAGGGCTGCCGGGAGGCGGCGGCGGTGCCGGGGCAAGCGGGGCGGGCGCCGGGGGCGCCGCGGGCTTGCTGGCGCCGCTGGGCGGGCTGGCGGCGGCCGGGGCGCACGGGCCGCACTCGGGTGGCGGCGGCCCGGGCAGTGGTGGCGGCGGCCCCGGCGGCCCGGGAGCCGGTGGGGCAGCGGAGGAGATCAACACCAAGGAGGTGGCGCAGCGCATCACCGCGGAGCTGAAGCGCTACAGCATCCCGCAGGCCATCTTCGCGCAACGCATCCTGTGCCGCTCGCAGGGCACGCTCTCCGACCTGCTGCGCAACCCCAAGCCGTGGAGCAAGCTTAAGTCCGGCCGAGAGACCTTCCGCAGAATGTGGAAGTGGCTGCAAGAACCCGAGTTCCAGCGCATGTCGGCGCTGCGCCTGGCAGGTAGGAGCGCGCCGCTCACTTCCCCCCCACGGCCCGCGAGCGAGCGCCGGCGCGGGGCTCCCCAGCGCCGAGCAGGGCGGCGCCGAGCGCCCGACCGACCGGCCCTGCGCCCCGTTAGCCTAGGCCCCTTCGGAGAAGGCTAGATCAAGATCTGCGTCCCAGTCTGTGGGTATCGACGCCAAAAGAGGAAAGGGATGGGGGTGGGGGGGGAGGGAATGGGGCCTTCTTCCCTCTCCAGCATGTCGCCGTCCCGGTCCCCCCTTGGGAACCAGCCCCTACGGGTTCCTCGTCCCTTTTGTCCTGCGAGGTCCTGGGTCAGGCCCTTTCTCCGACACCGAGCTCAGGATAGATCA
>NW_012293558.1:0-6489 GCF_000151885.1 Dipodomys ordii | reverse complement strand
TGTCCCGCTGTGTCCTTTCTGTGACCCGCTCTGTGCCCGCTGTATCGACGTTTTGTCCCGCTCTGTCCCGCTGTGTCCGCGCTGTGTTCCCCGCTGTGTCCCGCTGTGTACCCCTCTGTGTCCCCTGCTGTGTCCCGCTGTGTCCCCCGCTGTGACCTGCTATGTCCCACTGTGTCCCCCACTGTGTCCCTGCTGTCTCCCCGCTGTGTCACACTGTGTCCTGCTGTGTACTGCTGTGTCTCCCGCTGAGTTCCTCTGTGTCCCTCTGTGGCCCAATGTGTCCTCGCTGTGTCAGGCTCTGTCCTGCTCTGTCCCCGCTGTGTCCCGCTGTGTCCCGCTGTGTCCCCACTGTGTGCCCGCTGTGTCCCTCTGTGTACCCTGCTGTGTCCAGCGGTGTCCCGGCTGTGTCCCGCTGTGTCACCTCTCTGTCCTCTGCTGTCCCCCCTGTGTCCCCCGCTGTGTCCTGCTGTGTCCCGCTGTGTCCTGCTGTGTCACACTGTGTCCCTTGTTGTCCCGCTTTGTCCCCCGCTGTGACCTCGTTGTGTTTCCCGCTGTGTCCCGCTGTGTACCACTCTGTGACCCCGCTGTGTACCGCTCTGTACCCCGCTGTGTCCCGCTATGTTCCCGCAGTGTACCCGCTGTTTCCCACTGTGTCCTCGCTGTGTCCACTGCTGTGTCCCGTTGTGTCCCCAGCTGTGTACCCCGCTGTGTCCCGCTGTGTCTCCGCTGTATCGACGCTGTGTCCTGCTGGGTCCCGCTGTGTCCTCGCTGTGTTCCCCGTTGTGTCCCGCTGTGTACCCCGCTGTGTCCCCCGCTGTGTCCCTGCTGTGTCCCTGCTGTGTCCCCACTGTGTCCCGCTGTGTCCCGCTTTGTCCTCGCTGTGTCCCAAGCTGTGTACCGCTGTGTCCCCCGCTGTGTCCCCGCTGTGTCCCGCTGTGTCCCCCGCTGTGTCCCGCTGTGTCCCTGCTGTGACCCCCTCTGTCCCCGCTGTATTGACCCTGTGTCCCGGTGTGTCCTGCTGTGTCTGCGCTGTGTTCCCGGCTGTGTCCCGTTGTGTACCCCTCTGTGTCCCCCGCTGTGTCCCGCAGTATCCCCGGCTGTGACCCGCTGTGTCCCCCGCTGTGTCCCCACTGTGTCCCCCGCTGTGTCCTGCTGTGTCCCGCTATGTCGCCCGATTTCTCCCGCTGTGCCCCTGCAGTGTCTCCGCTGTGTCCCACTGTGTCACACTGTGACCCGTGTTGTCCTGCTTTGGCCCCTGCTGTGACCTCGCTGTGTTTCTCTCTGTGTCCCGCTGTGTACCCTTCTGTGTCCCCCGCTGTGTCCCGCTGTGTACCCCGCTGTGTCCAGCTGTGTCCTCGCTGTGTCCCCCGCAGTCTCCTGTTTTGTCCCACGCTGTGTCCCGCTGTGACCCACTGTGTCCTCGCTGTGTCCCCCGCTGTGTCCCGTTGTGTCCCCGCTGTGTCCACTGCTGTGTCACGCTGTGTACCCTGCTGTGTCCCGCTATGTTCCCGTAGTGTCCCCGCTGTGTCCCGCTGTTTCTCACTGTGTCCCGTGGTGTCCCAGTTTGTCCCCCGCTGTGTCCCCCGGTGAGTCCCCGCTGTGTCCCGCTGTGTCCCCCACGGTTCAGGCTGTGTCTTCTGCTGTGTCCCCGCTGTGTCCCGCTGTGTCCTCGCTGTGTCCCACGCTGTGTTCCGCTGGGTCCTCGCTGTGTCCCGCGATGTGTCCCGTTGTGTCCCCAGCTGTGTCCCCGCTCTGTCCTGCTGTGTTCCCGCTGTATCGACGCTGTGTCCCACTTTGTCCCGTTGTGTCCTTGCTGTGTTCCCAGCTGTGTCCCGCTGTGTACCCCTCTGTGTCCCCCTCTGTGTCCCGCTGTGTTCCCCGTTGTGTCCCGCTGTGTCCCGCTGTGTCCCCCGCTGTGTCCCTGCTGTGTCCCCGCTGTGTCCTTCTGTATACTGCTGTGTCCACCGCTGAGTCCCGCTGTGTCCCGCTGTGTCCTGCTGTGTCCCCCATGCGTCCCCAGCTGTGTCCTATTGTGTCCCGCTGTGTCCCCCACTGTTTCCCCCGCTGTGTAAGGCTGTGTCCCCACTGTGTCCCTCTTTGTCCACTGCTGTGTCCCCGCTATGTCCCGCTTTTTCACCGGCTGTGTCCCGCTGTGTCCTCACTGTGTCCCCCGCTGTGTCCCACTGTGTCCTCGCTGTGTCCCCAGCTGTGTCCCGCTGTGTCCACCGCTTTGTCGCGCTGTGTCCCACTGTGTCTCCGCTGTGTCCTGCTGTGTCCCGCTGTGTCCACGGTGTGCCCACTGTGTCCCGCTGTGTAACCCGCTGTGTCCAGCTGTGTCACCGCTGTGTCCCGCTGTGGCCCATCTCTGTCTCCGCTGTCCCCCGCTGTGTCCCCCGCTGTGTCCCACTGTGTCCCGCCGTGTCCCCCGCTTTTTCCTGCAGTGTCCCCGCAATGTCCCCGCTGTGTCCCACTGTGTCACACTGTGTCCCGTGGTATCCCACTTTGTCCCCCGCTGTTTCCCCGATGTGTCCCCCGCTGAGTCCCCTCTGTATCGACGATGTGTCCCGCTGTGTCCCGCTGTGTCCTCGCTGTGTTCCCCGCTGTGTCCCGCTGTGTCCCCTGCTGTGTCCCCCGCGGTGTCCTCTCTGTGTACCCCACTGTGTCCCGCTGTGTCCTCGCTGGGTCCCCCGCTGTGTCCCGCTGTGTCCCCAGCTGTGTCCCGCTCAGTCCCGCTGTGTCCCCGCTTTGTCCCGCTGTGTCCCCGCTGTGTGCCCGCTGTGTCCCGCTGTGTACCCCGCTTTGTCCAGCTGTGTCACCGCGGTGTCCCGCTGTGGCCCTTCTCTGTCTGTGCTGTGTCCCGCTTTCTCCCCGGCTTTGTTCCGCTGTGTCTCGCTGTGTCCCACGCTCTGTCCTTCACTGTGTCCCGCAGTGTCCCCCGCTGTGTCCCGTTGTGTCCCCTGCCTTGTCCCCGCTGTGTCACCGCTGTGTCCCGCTGTTTCCTCGCTGTGTCCCCTGCTGTCTCCCTCTCTGTCCCCCGCTGTGTCTCACGCTTTTTCCCCGCTGTGTCCCACTGTGTCCCGCTGTGTCCGGCTGTGCCCCCACTGTGTCCCGTTGTGTCCACAGCTTTGTACCACGCTATGTAACGCTGTGTGCCCGCTTTATCGACGCTGTGTCCCGCTGTGTCCTCGCTGTGTTCCCCGCTGTGTCCCGCTGTGTCCCCCGCTGTGTCCTCGCTGTGTCCCCTGCTGTGTACCGCTGTATCCTCACTGGGTCCCCCACTGTGTCCTGCTGTGTCCCCCGCTGTGTCCCGCTGTGTCCGGCTGTGTCCCGCTCTGTACCCGCTGTGTCCCTCTGTGTCCCGCTGTGTCCCCGCTGTGTTCCTGCTGTGTCCCGTTGTGTCGCCCGCTTTGTCCCGCTGTGTCCCTAGCAGTGTCCTGCTGGGTCCCGCTGTGTCCTCGCTGTGTCCCGCTGTGTCCCGCTGTGTCCCCACTGTGTGCCCGCTGTGTCCCGCTGTGTATCCCGCTGTGTCCAGCTATGTCATGGCTTGTCTCGCTGAGGCCACTCTCTGTCTCCACTTTCCCCCGCTGTGTCCCCCGCTGTGTCCCACTGTGTACAGGCAGAGTCACTGCTGTTTCCCGCTGTGTTCGCTGTGTTCCGTAGTGTCCCTCTTTGTCCCCCGCTGTGTCCCCCGCTGAGTCCCCGCTGTGTCCCCGCTGTGTGCCCGCTGTGTCCCGCTGTGTACTCCGTTGTGTCCAGCTGTATCACCGCTGTGTCTCGCTTTGGCCCCTCTCTGTCTCCGCTGTCCACCGCTGTGTCCCCCGCTGTGTCCCGCTGTGTCACGCTGTGTCCCCCGCTTTGTCCCGCTGAGTCCCCACTGTGTCGCCGCTGTGTCCCGCTGTGTCCTCGCTGTGTCCCACGCTGTCTGCCGCTTTGTCCCCGCTGTGTCCCAAGCTGTGTCCCACTGTGTCCACCTGTGTACCCCGCTGTGTCCCACTATGTTTCCGCAGTGTCCCCGCTGTGTACCGCTGTGTCACGCTGTGTCCGGCTGTGCCCCCACTGTGTCCCGTTCTGTCCCCAGCTGTGTACCTCGCTGTGTCCCGCTGTGTCCCCGCTGTATCAACGTTGTGTCCTGCTGTGTCCCGCTGTGTCCTCGCTGTGTCCCCCGCTGTGTTCTGCTGTGGCCTCGCTTTTTTCCCCGCTGTGTCCCCCTCTGTGTCCCCCGCTGTGTCCCGCTGTGTCCCCCGCTGTGTCCGTGCTGTGTCCCGCTGTGTCCCGCTGTGTACTGCTGTGTCCCCCGCTGAGTCCCGCTGTGTCCCCGCTGTGTCCCAATGTGTCCTCGATCTGTCCCCCGCTGTGTACCACAGTGTCCATCGTGTGTCCCCCACTGTGTCCCGCTGTGTCCCGCTCTGTCCCCCGCTATGTCCTGCTGTGTCCCCCCTCTTTCCCGCTCTATCCTTGCTGTGTCCCCCACTGTGTGCCGCTGTGTCCTCGCTGAGTCCCCTGCTGTGTCCCGCTGTGTCCTTTTGTGTCACGCTCTTTTCCCGCTGTGTCCCTGCTGTGTCCCTCTGTGTACCCCGCTGTGTCCAGTTTTGTCTCCGCTGTGTCTCGCTGTGTCCCACGCTCTGTCCCACACTGTCCCGCCTTGTCCCGCGCTGTGTCCTGCTGTGTCCCCGGCTGTGTCCCGCTGTGTCACCCCCTGAGTCCCCGCTGTGTCACCGCTTTGTCCCGCTGTTTCCTAGCTGTGTTCCCCGCTGTGTCCCGCTGTGTCCCCCGCTGTGTCCCCCGCTGTGTCCTCGCTGTGTCCCCTGCTGTGTCCCGCTGTGTCCTCACTGGGTCCCCCACTGTGTCCCGCTTTGTCCCCCGCTTTGTCCCGCTGTGTCCCACTGTGTCCCCACTGTGTGCCTGCTGTGTCCCGCTGTGTCTCCCGCTTTGTCCCGCTGTGTCCCCGCTGTGTCCCGCTGTGTCCCGCTGTGTCCCCGCTGTGTGCCCGCTGTGTCCTGCTGTGTACCACGCTGTGTCCAGCTGTGTCACCGCTGTGTCTCGCTGTGGCCACTCTCTGTCTCCGCTGTCCCCCGCTGTGTCCCCCGCTGTGGCCCGCTGTGACCCTCTGTGTCCCCCGCTTTCTCTTTCTGTGTCCCGCAGTGTCCCCGCTCTGTCCCGCTGTGTAACACTGTGTCCCGTGGTGTCCCACTTTGTCCCACGCTGTGTCCCCCGATGAGTCCCCTCTGTGTCGCCGCTGTGTCCCCCTGTGTCCTCGCTGTGTCCCCCGCTGTCTCCCGCTTTGACTCCCGCTGTGTTCCGCTGTGTCCCGCTGTGTCCCCGCTGTGTCCCCAGCTGTGTCCCGCTGTGTCCCGCTGTGTACCCCGCTGTGTCCTGCTATGTTCCCGCAATGTCCCCGCTGTGTCCCGCTGTGTCCCGCTGTGTCCTTGCTGTGTCCTCAGCTGTGTACCCCACTGTGTCCCGCTGTGTCCCTGCTGTATCGACGCTGGGTCCCGCTGGGTCCCGCTGTGTCCTCCCTTTGTCCAACGCTGTGTCCCGCTGTGTCTACTGCTGTGTCCCCGCTGTGTCCCGCTGGGTCCAGCTGGGTCCCTGCTGTATCCACGCTGGGTCCCGCTGGGTCCTGGTCTGTCATCCCTGGGTCCCCCGCTGTGTACCGCTCTGTCCCCCGCTGTGTCTCTGCTGTGTCCCCGCTGTGTCCCGCTTTGTCCCGCTGTATACTGCTGTGTCCCCCGGTGAATCACGCTGTGTCCCAATGTGTCCTCGCTCTGTCCCCCGCTGTGTCCCGCTGTGTCCTCCCTGTGTCCCCCGCGGTGTCCCGCTGTGTCCCGCTGTGTCCCCCGCTGTGTCCCACTGTGTCCTTGCTGTGTCCCATGCTGTGTGCCGCTGTGTCCTTGCTGTGTCCCCCGCTGTGTCCCGCTGTGTCCTGCTGTGCCACGCTGTTTCCCCACTGCGTCCCCGCTGTGTCCCTCTGTGTACCCCGCTGTGACCAGCTTTGTCCCTGCTGTGTCTCGCTGTGTCCCACGCTCTGTCCCTCACTGTGTCCCGCTCTGTCCCCCTCTGTGTCCCGCTGTGTCCCCCGCTGTGTCCCACTGTGTCCACGCAGTATCACTGCTGTTTCCTGCTGTGTCCCGCTGTGTTCCGTGGTGTCCCTCTTTGTCTCCCGCTGTGTCCCCCGCTGTGTCCCGCTGTGTCCGACTGTCTCCCGCACTGTCCCCGCTGTGTCCCCGCTGTGTGCCCGCTGTGTCCCGCTGTGTCCCCCGCTTTGTCCTGCTGTGTCCCCGCAGTGTCCCGCTGTGTCCCAGTGTGTCACACTGTGTCCCGTGGTGTCCCTCTTTGTCCCCTGCTGTGTCCACCGCTGAGTCCCCTCTTTGTGGCCGCTGTGTCCTGCTGTGTCTTCGCTGTGTCCCCCGCTGTCTCCCGCTTTGTCCCCCGCTGTGTCCCTGCTGTGTCACGCTATGTCCTCGCTGTTTCCCCCGCTGTGTCCCGCTG
>NW_012293557.1:0-6490 GCF_000151885.1 Dipodomys ordii | reverse complement strand
CCCGCTGTGTCCCGCTGTGTCCCCCTGTGTCCTCACTGTGTCCCACGCTGTGTTCCGCTGAGTCCTTGCTGTGTCCCCCGATGTGCCCCGTTGTTTCCCCAGCTGTGTACCCCGCTGTGGCCCACTCTGTCCCCGCTGTATCGACGCTGTGTCCCGCTGTGTCCCGCTGTGTCCTCGCTGTGTCCACCGCTGTGTCCCGCTGAGTCCACCGCTGTGTCCCGCTGTGTCCCTGCTCTGTCCCGCTGTGTCCACCCCTGTGTCCTCGCTGGGTCCTCCGCTGTGTCCCGCTGTGTCCCCCGCTCTGTCCCCCTGTGTCCACCGCTGTGTCCCGCTGTTTCCCCCGCTGTGTCCCGCTGTGTCCTCGCTGTGTCCCCCGCTGTCTCACTCTCTGTCCCCCACTGTGTCTCACGCTTTGCCCCGCTGTGTCCTGCTGTGTTCCGCTGTGTCCCGCTCTGTCCCTGCTGTGTCCCGCTGTGCCCTGCTGTGTCCTAGCTGTGTCCCCCGCTGTCTCGAGCTCTGTCCCTCGCTGTGTCTCACGATTTGTCCTTGCTTTGTCCCACTGTGTCCCGCTGTGTCCCGCTGTGCCCACACTGTGTCCCCTTGTGTCCACAGATGTGTACCACACTGTGTAATGCTGTATCCCCGCTGTATTGACGCTGTGTCCTGCTGGGTCCCGCTGTGTCCTCACTGTGTTCCCTGCTGTGTTCCGCTGTGTCCCCCGCTGTGTCCCCCGCTGTGTCCTCGCTGTGTCCCTCGCTGTATCCCGCTGTGTCCTCGCTGTGTCCCCCGCTGTGTCCCCCGCTGTGTCCCGCTGTGTCCCGCTGTGTCCCCTGCTGTTTACCCTGCTTTGTCCCGCTGTGTCCTCGCTGTGTCCTGCTCTGTCTCCTCCTTGTCCCCGCTGTGTTCCGCTGTGTCCCGTGGTGTCCCGCTTTGTCCCCCGCTGTGTTCCCCGCTGAGTCCCCGCTGTGTCCCCGCTGTGTCCCATTCTGTCCTCCCTGTGTCGCCGGCTGTGTCCCGCTGTGTCCCCTGCTGTGTCCTGCTGTGTCTACTGCTTTGTTCCTGCTGTGTCCCGCTGTGGCCCACTCTGTCCCCGCTGTATCGACGCTGTGTCCCGCTGGGTCCCGCTGTGTCCTCGCTGTGTCCACCGCTGTGTACCGCTCTGTCCACCGCTGTGTCCCGCTGTGTCCCCCGCTCTGTCCCCCTTTGTCTACCGCTGTGTCCCGCTGTTTCCCCCGCTGTGTCCCGCTGTGTCCTCGCTGTGTCCCCCTCTGTCTCCCGCTCTGTCCCACGCTGTGTCTCAAGCTTTGTCCCCGATGTGTCCCACTGTGTTCCGCTGTGTCCCGCTGTGACCCACTGTGTCCCGTTGTGTCCACAACTGTGTACCACGCTGTGTAACGCTGTGTCCCCGCTGTATCGACGCTGTGTCCCGCTGTGTGCCCCGCTGTGTCCTCGCTGTGTTCCCCGCTGTGTCCCGCTGTGTCCTCGCTGGGTCCCCCGCTGGGTCCCACTGTGTCCCCCGCTGTGTCCCGCTGTGTCCCACTCTGTCCCTGTTGTGTCCCGCTGTGTCCTGCTGTGTCCTCGCTGTGTCCCCCGCTGTCTCCCGCTCTGTCCCCCGCTACGTCTCACGATTTGTCCTCGCTGTATCCCACTGTGTCCCGCTCTGCCCCACTGCGTCCCGTTGTGTCCACAGATGTGAACCACGCTGTGTAACGTTGTATCCCCGCTATATCGACGCTGTGTCCCGCTAGGTCCCGCTGTGTCCTCGCTGTGTTCCCCGCTGTGTCCCGCAGTGTCCCCCGCTGTGTCCCTCGCTGTTTCCTCACTGTGTCCCCCACTGTGTCCCGCTGTGTCCTCGCTGAGTCCTCCGCTGTGTCCCGCTGTATTCCCTGCTGTGTCCCGCTGTGTCCCGCTCTGTCCCGCTCTGTCCCTGCTGTGTCCCGCTGTGTACTGCTGTGTACTCGCTGTGTCCCCCGCTGTCTCCCGCTCTGTCCCCCGCTGTGTCTCACGATTTGTCCTCGCTGTGTCCCACTGTGTCCCGCTCTGTCCCGCTGTGCCCCCACTGTGTCCCCTTGTGTCCACAGATGTGTACCACACTGTGTAAGGCTGTATCCCAGCTGTATCGACACTGTGTCCCGCTGGGTCCCACTGTGTCCTCCCTGTGTCCTCGCTGTGTTCCCTGCTGTGTCCCGCTGTGTCCTGCTGTGTCCTCGCTGTGTCCTCCGCTGTCTCCCGCTCTGTCCCCCGCTTCGTCTCACGATTTGTCCTCGCTGTGTCCCACTGTGTCCCGCTGTGTCCCGCTGTGCCCCCACTGTGTCCCGTAGTGTCCACATATGTGTACCACGCTTTGTAAGGCTGTATCCCAGCTGTATCGACACTGTGTCCCGCTGGGTCCCGCTGGGTCCTCGCTGGGTCCACTGCTGTGTCCCGCTGTTTCCACCGCTGTGTCCCGCTGTGTCCCCTGCTCTCTCCCCCTGTGTCCACCGCTGTGTCCCGCTGTTTCTCCCACTGTGTCCCGCTGTGTCCTCGCTGTGTCCCCCGCTGTCTCCCGCTCTGTCCCCCGCTGTGTCTCAAGCTTTGTCCCCGCTGTGTCCCACTGTGTTCCGCTGTGTCCCGCTGTGCCCCCACTGTGTCCCGTTGTGTCCACAGCTGTGTACCACGCTGTGTAACGCTGTGTCCCCGCAGTATCGACGCTGTGTCCCGCTGGGTCCCGCTGTGTCGTCGCTGTGTTCACGGCTGTGTCCCGCAGTGTCCCCCGCTGTTTCCCCCACTGTGTCCTCGCTGTGTTCCCCGGTGGGTCCCGCTGTGTCCTCGCTGGGTCCCCCACTGTGTCCCGCTGTGTCCCTCGCTGTGTCCCGCTGTGTCCCGCTCTGTCCCTGTTGTGTCCCGCTGTGTCCTGCTGTGTCCTCGCTGTGTCCCCCGCTGTCTTCCGCTCTGTCCCCCGCTACGTCTCACGATTTGTCCTCGCTGGGTCCCGCTGTGTCCTCGCTGTGTTCCCCACTGTGTCCCGCAGTGTCCCCTTCTGTGTCCCCCACTTTGTCCTCGCTGTGTCCCCCGCTGTGTCCCGCTGTGTCCTCGCTGGGTCCTCCGCTGTGTCCCGCTGTGTCCCCCGCTGTGTCCCGCTGTGTCCTCGCTGGGTACCGCGCTGTGTCCCGCTGTGTCCTCGCTGGGTCCCCCGCTGTGTCCCGCTGTGTCCTCGCTGTGTCCCCCGCTGTGTCCCGCTGTGTCCTCGCTGGGTCCCCCGCTGTGTCCCGCTGTGTCCCGCTGTGTCCCGCTCTGTCCCTGCTGTGTCCCGCTGTGTCCTGCTGTGTCTTCGATGTGTCCCCCGCTGTCTCCCGCCCTGTCCCCCGCTTCGTCTCACGATTTGTCCTCGCTGTGTCCCACTGTGTCCCGCTGTGTCCCGCTGTACCCCCACTGTGTCCCGTTATATCCACATATGTGTACCACGCTGTGTAACGCTGTATCCCCGCTGTATCGACGCTATGTCCCGCTGTGTCCTCGCTGTGTTCCCTGCTGTGTCCCGCTGTGTCCCGCTCTGTCCCTGCTGTGTGCCGCTGTGCCCTGCTGTGTCCTCCCTGTGTCCCCCGCTGTCTCCCGCTCTGTCCCCCGCTGTATCTCACGATTTGTCTTCGCTTTGTCCCACTGTGTCCTGCTGTGTCCCGCTGTGCCCCCACTGTGTCCCCTTGTGTCCACAGATGTGTACCACACTGTGTAATGCTGTATCCCCGCTGTATCGACGCTGTGTCCCGCTGGGTCCCGCTGTGTCCCGCTGTGTCCCCCGGTGTGTCCCCTGCTGTTTTCCTGTCTGTGTCCCCCGCTATGTCCTGCTGTGTCCTCGCTGGGCCCCCCGCTGTTTCCCGCTGGGTACCCCACTGTGTCCCGCTGTGTCCCCTGCTGTGTACCCTGCTTTGTCCCGCTGTGTTCCCCGCTGTGTCCCGCTGTGTCCCCCGCTGTGTCCCGCTGTGTCCTCGCTGTGTCCCCCGCTGTGTCCTTCTTTGTCCCTGCTGTGTACCCCGCTGTGTCCCGCTGTGTCCCCCACTGTGTCCCGCTGTGTCCTCGCTGTGTCCTCTGCTGTTTGCTGTGTCCCGGCGGTGTCCTCGCTCTGTCTCCCTCAGTGTCCACCTGTGTCACGCTCTGTCCCCTCTGTGTCCCTCTGTGTCCAGCTCTGTCCCCGATGTGTGTCCGCTGTGTCCCGCTGTGTACCCTTCTGTGTCCAGCTGTGTCCCCTCTGTGTCCCGCTGTGTCCATTTTCTTTCCCCCGCTGTCCACCGCTGTGTCTCCTGGCTGTGTCCCGCAGTGTCCCCGCTGTGTCCTGCTGTGTCCTACTGTGTCCCGTGGTGTCCCGCTTTTTTCCCTCTATGTCCCCTGCAGAGTCCCCTCTGTGTCCCCGCTGTGTCCAGCTGTGTCCTCGCTGTGTCCTCTGTTGTCTCCAGCTTTGTCCCACGCTGTGTCCTACTGTGTCCCACTGTGTCCCTGCTGTGTCCCCCGCTGTGTCCCGCTGTGTCCCGCTGTGTCCCCCGCTGTGACCTGCTGTGTCCCGCTGTGTCCCGCTGTGTCCCCGCTGTGTCCCGCTGTGTCCCCTGATGTGTCCCGCTGGGTCCCGCTGTGTCCCGCTGTGTCCCCGCAGGTTCACCGCTGTTTCACGCTGTGTCCTGCTGTGTTCCGTGGTGTCCCGCTTTGTCCCCCGCTGTGTCCCGCTGTGTCCACTGCTGGGTCCCCGCTGTATCCCGCTGTGTCTCGCTGTGTCCCGCTGTGTCCTCGCTTTGTCCCATGCTGTGTTAAGCTGTGTCCTCCGTGTGTCCCCCGCTGTGTCCCGCTGTATCCCCCGCTGTGCCCCGCAGTGTCCCGCTGTGTCCTGCTGTGTCCCGCTGGGTCCCCCGCTGTGTCCCGCTGTGTCCCCCCCTGTGCCCCGCAGTGTCCCGCTGTGTCCCGCTGTGTCCCGCTGGGTCCCCCGCTGTGTCCCGCTGGGTCCCCCGCTGTGTCCCGCTGTGTCCCCCGCTGTGCCCCGCAGTGTCCCGCTGTGTCCCGCTCTTTCCCCCACTGTTTCCCCCGCTGAGTCCTCTCTGTGTCGACGCTATGTCCTGCTGTGTCCTCGCTGTGTCCCCTGCTGTCTCCCGCTTTGTCCCACGCTGTGTGCCGCTGTGTCCCGCTGTGTCCTCGCTGTGTCCCCCGCTGTGTCCTGCTGTGTTCCCGCTGTGTCCCAAGCTTTATCCCGCTCTGTCCCGCTGTGTGCCCCGCTGTGTCCCACTATGTTCCCGCAGTGTCCCCGCTGTGTCCCCGCTGTGTCCTCGCTGTGTTCCCCGCTGTGTCCCGCTGTGTCCCCCGCTGGGTCTCGCTGTGTCTACTGCTGTGTCCCCACTGTGTCCCGCTGTGTCTCGCTGTGTCCCGCTGTGTCCTCACTGTTTCCCACGCTGTGTTCTGCTGTGTCCTCGCTGTGTCCCCCGCTGTGTCCCGTTTTGTCCCCAGCTGTGTACCCCACTGTGTCCCGCTGTGTCCCCGCTGTATCGACACTGTGTCCCGCTGTGTCCTCCCTGTGTTCCCCACTGTGTCCCGCTATGTACCCCTCTGTGTCCCTCGCTGTGACCCGCTGTGTCCCGCTGTGTACTGCTGTGTCCCCCGCTGTGTCCCGCTGTGTCCCCGCAGTGTCCCAATGTGTCCACGCTGTGTCCCACGCTGGGTCCCGCTGGTTCCCCCCTGTTTCCTCCGCTGTGTCCCGCTGTGTCCGGCTGTGTCCCCCGCTGTGTCCCCCGCTGTGTCCCCCGCAGTGTCAGCGCTGTGTTCCGCTGTGTCCTCGCTGTGTCCCCCGCTGTCTTCTGCTCTGTACCCCGCTGTGTCTCAAGCTTTGTCCCCGCTGTGTCCCACTGTGTCCCGCTGTGTCCCGCTGTGCCCCCACTGTGTCCCGTTGTGTTCACAGCTGTGTACCACGCTGTGTAAAGCTGTGTCCCCGCTGTATCGACGCTGTGTACCGCTGGGTCCCGCTGTGTCCTCGCTGTGTTCCCCGCTGGGTCCCGCTGGGTCCCCCCTGTGTGCCCCGCTCTGTCCCACTGTGTCCCGCTGTGTCCCCCGCTGTGTCCCCCGCTGTGTCCCCCGCTGTGTCCCCCGCTGTGTCCCTATGTGTCCCATGCTTTGTCCCCCTGTATCCCCGCAGTTTCCCCGCTGTGTCCCGCTGTTTCCCACTGTGTTCTGTGGTGTCCCGCTTTGTCCCCCGCTGTGTCCCCCGGTGAGTCGCCGGTGTGTCCCCGCTTTGTCCCGCTGAGTCCTCCATGTGTCCCCCGCTGTGTCCCGCTGTGTCCGGCTGTGTCCCCCGCTGTGTCCCCGCAGTGTCAGCGCTGTGTCCCGCTGTGTCCTCGCTGTGTCCCCCGCGGTCTCCCGCTGTGTCCCCCGCTGTGTCCCGCTGTGTCCCCCGCTGTGCCCTGCAGTGTCCCGCTCTGTCCCGCTGTGTCCTCGCTGTGTCCCCGCTGTGTCCCCCGCTGTCTCCAGCTCTGTCCCCTGC
>NW_012293556.1:0-6491 GCF_000151885.1 Dipodomys ordii | reverse complement strand
ACAGTGGGACACAGCGGGGGACACAGCGGGACACAGCGGGAGACACAGCGAGGACACAGTGGGACACAGCGGGGTACACAGCGAGGACACAGCGGGGGACACAGCGAGGACACAGCAGGACTCCACAGGACACAGCGTCGATACAGCGGGGATACAGCGTTACACAGCGTGGTACACATCTGTGCACACAACGGGACACAGTGGGGGCACAGCGGGACACAGCGGGACACAGTGGGACAGAGCAGGGACAAAGCGGGAGACACAGCGGGGGACAGAGCGGGAGACAGCGGGGACACAACGAGGACACAGCAGTGCACAGCGGGACACCGCTAGGACAGAGCGGGACACAGCGGGACACAGCAGGACACAGCGGGGGACACAGCGGGACACAGCGGGGGACACAGCGGGGGACACAGCGGGACACAGCGGGGAACACAGCGAGGACACAGCGGGACACAGTGGGGGACACAGGGGGAACACAACGGGACACAGCGGGGAACACAGCGAGGACACAGCGGGGGACACAGCAGTACACAGCGGGACACAGCGGGAAACAGTGGGGGACACAGAGGGGTACACAGCGGGTCACAGCGGTGACACAGTGGGGGACACAGCCTGACACAGCGGGGGACACAGCGGGACACAGTGGGGGACACAGGGGGGACACAACGGGACACAGCGGGGGACACAGCGAGGAAACATTGGGACACATCGGGGACACAGCGGGACTCAGCGGGGGACACAGCAGTACACAATGGGACACAGCGGGACACAGTGGGGACACAGAGGGGTACACAGCGGGATACAGTGGGGAACACAGCGAGGACACAGAGGGACACAGCAGGACACAGCGTTGATACAGCGGGGACAAAGCGGGACACAGCGGAGTACACAGCTGGGGACACAACGGTACACAGCGGGGGACACAGCGGGGGACAGCGGAGACAGAGAGGGGACACAGCGGTATACAGAGGTGACACAGCTGGACACAACGGAGTACACAGCGGGACACAGCGGGCACACGGCGGGGACACAGCGAGATAAAGTGGGACACAGCGTGGACAATGCAGGAATATAGCGGGACACAGCGGGGTACACAGTGGGACCCAGCGGGACCCAGCGGGGGACACAGCGGGACACAGCGGGACACAGCGGGGGACATAGCGAGGACACAGCGGGACGGGACACAGCGTCGATACAGCGGGGACACAGCAGGGACACAGCGGGGGATACAGCGGGACACAGCGGGACACAGCGGGGGACACAGCGGGACACAGAGGGGGACACAGAGGGGTACACAGCGGGACACAGCGGGGAACACAGCGAGGACACAGCGGGACACAGCGGGACACAGCGTCAATACAGCGGAGACGCAGCAGGACACAGCGGGGTACACAGCTGGGGACACAACGGGACACATCATGGGACACAGCGAGGACCCTGCGGAACACAGCGTGGGACACAGCGAGGACACAGCGGGACACAGCGGGGGACACACAGGGGTACACAGCGAGACACAGCGGGGAACACAGCGAGGACACAGCAAGATCCAGCGCTACACAGCTTCGATACAGCGGGGACCCAGTGGGACACAGCGGGGTACACATCTGGGGACACAACGGGACACGGCAGGGGACACAGAGAGGACACAGCGGAACACAGCGTGGGACACAGCGAGGACACAACGGGACACAGCGTGACACAGTGGGGACACAGCAGGGACACAGCAGGGACACAGCGGGGGACACAGTGGGACACAACGGGACACAGCGGGTGACACAGCAGGACACAGCGGGGGACGCATTGAGGACCCAGCGGAACACAGCGTGGGACACTGCGAGGACACAGCGGGACACACCGGGACACTGAGGGTCACAGCAGGGATACAGCGCGACACAGCGGGACACAGCAGGACACAGTGGGGGACACAGCGGGACACAGCATCGATACTGCGTGGACACAGCGTTACACAGCGGGTTACACAGCTGGGGACACAAAGGGACACAGTGGGGGACACAGCGGCACACAGCGGGACACAGTGGGACACAGACGGACAAAGGGTGAGACACAGCGGGGGACAGAGCAGGAGACAGCCGGGACACAGCGAGGACAAAGTGAGACACGGCAGGGACACAGCGGGACCCAGCGGAGGACACAGCGGGGGAAAATGTGGGACACCAGGGAACACAGCAGGACACAGCGGGGGACACAGCGGTGACCCTGCGGGGACACAGCGGGGGACACAGCGGGACACAGCGGGGAACACAGGGAGGACACAGCGGGACCCAGCGGAACACAGCGTCGATACAGCGGGGACACAGCGGGACACAGCAGGTACATAGCTGGGGACACAACGGGACACAGCGGGGGACACAGCGAGGACACAACGGGACACAGCGGGACACAGCTTGGGACACAGCAGGGACACAGCGGGACACAGCGGGGGACACAGTGAGGACACAGCAGGGACACAGCGGGACACAGCCGGGGACAAAGCGGGAGACAGCGGGGGAGACAGCGAGGACACAGCGGGACACAGCGGCGACACAGAGGGGACTCAGCGGGGGACACAGCGGAGGACAAAGCGGAACACCACGGGACACAGTGTGACACAGCGGGACACAGTGGGGACACAGCGGGACAAAGTGGGGGACACAGCGGAACACAGCAGGAAACAGTGGGGGACACAGCGGGGGACAGCGGAGACAGAGAGGGGACACAGCGGGACACAGCGGTGACACAGCTGGACACAACGGAGTACAAAGCGGGACACAGCGGGCACACAGTGGGGACACAGCGGGACACAGAGGGACACAGCAGGGACCGAGCGGGACACAGCGGGGCACATGGGGACACAGCAGGGGACACAGCGGGACACAGCGGGGAACAAAGCGAGGATACAGCGGGACACACCGGGGGACACAGCAGGACACAGCGCAGGACACAGGGGGGACACAGCGTGGACACAGCGAGGACACAACTGGACACAGAGGGACACAGCGGGAAACAGCGGTACACAGCGAGACACAGCAGGACACAGCGGGGGACACAGAGGTACACACCGGAGGACACAGCGGGACACAGTGGAGACACAGCGAGGACAAAGCGGGACACAGCAGGGACATATCAGGACATAGCAGGACACAGGGGGGACACAGAGGGACGCAGCGGGTGACACAGCAGGACACAGCGGGAAACAGTGGGATAGAGCAGGGGACACAGTGGGACACAGCGGGGGACGCAGCGGGGGACACTGCGGGAACATAGCGGGACACCGCGGGGTACACAGAGGGAATACAGCGGATACAGCGGGGACACAGCGGGGACACAGCTGGACATGGCAGGAAACAGCGGGACCCAGCGGGGGACACAGCGGGACACAGCACGTGACACAGCAGAGGACACAGGGAGGACACAGCAGGGGACACAGCGGGGATACAGCGTGGACACAGCGAGGACACAGTGGGACACAGAGGGACACAGCGGGAAACAGCGGGACCCAGCGGGGGACAGAGCGGGGGACAGAGCGAGGACACAGCGGAGCACCGAGGGGGACACAGCGGGGGACAAAGAGGAGACAAAGCGGGGACATAGCAGGACACAGCGAGGACACAGCGGGGGACACAGCGGGACACAGCGGGAACACAGAGGTGGACACAGCGGGGACACAGCGGGACACAGCAGGGGATACAGCAGGACACAACGGGACACAGCGGGGACACAGCGGAACATAGCGGGACACAGCGGGACACAGCGGGGGGACACAGCGGGGACACAGCGGGAAAGAGCGGGACACAGCGGGGGACACCGCGGGGACACAGCGGGACACAGCGGGGGACACAGCAGAGGACACAGCTGGACACAGCAGGGGACACAGTGGGGACACAGCGGGGCACAGAGGAACACAGCCGGGACACAGCACTGACACATCAGGGGACACAGCGAGGACTCAGCGGGGGACACAGCGCGGACATAGTGGGGGACACAACGGGGAACACAGCGGGGAACAAATCGGGTCAAAGCGGGGACACAGCGGGGGACACAGCCGGGGACACAGCAGGACACAGCGGGGCACAGCGGAGGACACAGCAGGGGACACAACGGTACACAGCGGGACACAGCGGGGAAACATCGGAGACAAAGCGGGACACAGCAAGGGACAGCGGGGACAAAGCAGGACACAGCGGGTCACAGCGGGGGACACAGCGGGGGAAACAGCCGGACACAGCGGGGAAACAGCTGGACACAGTGGGCACACAGCATTGGACACAGAATGGACACAGCGGGGGACACAGGGGAAGCAGCGGGGGACATAGCGGGACACAGCGGGGGACATAGCAGTGGACACAGTGGGATACAGTGGGGGACACATCGGGGGATACAGCGGGGTCACAGCGGGACACAGCGGGGAACACAGCAGGCACACATCGGGACACAGCGGGGGACACAGCAGAACACAGAGGGGGCCACAGAGGGACACAGTCGGGACAAAGCGGGACACAGCGGGGTACACAGTGGGACACAGCGCGGGACACAGCGGAGGACACAGAGGGACACAGCGGGGACACAGCCAGACACAGCGGGTCATAGGGGGACACAGCGGGGACACAGCGGGACACAGTGCGGACACAGAGGGACACAACGAGGGACAAAGCGGGTACACAGTGGGACACAGCGGGGACACACCGAGGGACACAGCGGGACACAGCGGGGACACAGAGGTGGACACAGCGGGACGCAGCGGGGGACAAGGGAAGACAGAGCAGGCAACAGCGGGGGACACAGCGGGGGACAGCGGAGACAGAGAGGGGACACAGCGGGACACAGTGGTGACACAGCTGGACACAACGGAGTACAAAGCGGGACACAGCGGGCACACAGTGGGGACACAGCGGGACACAGGGGGACACAGGACGGACCTAGCGGGACACAGCGGGACACAGCGGGACACAGCCTGGATACAGCAGGGACACAGCATTACACAGCGTGGTACACAGCTGTGGACACAACGGGACACAGTGGGGGCACAGCGGGACACAGCGGGACACAGTGGGACACAGCGGGGACAAAGTGTGAGACACAGCGGGTGACAGAGCGGGACACAGCGGGGGACACACCGAGGACACAGGGGGCCACAGCGGTGTCACAGCGGGGGACACAGCGGGACACAGCAGGACACAGCGGGGGACACAGGGGTGACACAGCGGGACACAGCGGGGACACAGCGAGGACACACTGGGACAGCGCGGGGACACAGCGGGACTCTGCGGGGGACACAGCTGTACACAGCGGGACATAGTGGGACACAGCAGGGGACACAGAGGGGTACACAACGGGACATAGCGGGGAACACAGCAAGGACACAGCGGGACCCAGCAGGACACAGCGGGACACAGTGTCGATACTGCGGGAACACAGCGGGACACAGCGGGGTACCCAGCTGGGGACACAGCGAGGACACAGCGGAACACAGCGCGGGACACAGCTGAGGACACAGCGGGACACAGCGTGACACAGCGGGGACACAGCTGGACAGAGCGCGGTACACAGGAGTAAACAGCGGGGACAGAACGAGAACACAGCGGGACACAGCAGAACACAGCAGGCACAAAGCGGGAAACACAGCGAGGAACAGAGCAGGTCACAGCAGGGGACACAGCGAGGACACAGCGGGACACAGCGGGGACACAGCGGGACACAGCAGGGACACAGTGGTGGACACAGAGGGGACACAGCTTGGGACACAGCAGGGACATAGCGGGGAACACTGCGAGGACACAGCGGGACCCAGCGGGACACAGCGTCGATACTGCGGGGACACAGCGGTGTACCCAGCTGGGGACACAACCGGACACAGCTGGGGACACAGCGAGGACACAGCGGAGCACAGTGCGGGACACAGCGAGGACACAGCGGGACACAGCGAGACACAGTGGAACACAGCGGGGACAGAGCGTGGGACACAGCGGGGGACACAGCGGGGGACAGCAGAGACAGAGAGGGGACACAGCGGGACACAGCGGTGACACAGCTGGACACAACGGAGTACACAGCAGGACACAGCGGGCACACAGTGGGGACACAGAGGGACACAGCAGGACACAGCAGGGACCGAGCGGGACACAGCAGGACACAGCGGGACACAGCGGGGGAGACAGAGGGACACAGCGGGGAACAAAGCGAGGATATAGCGGGACACAGCGGGGGACACAGCGGGACACAGCGCGGGACACAGCCGGGACACAGCGTGGACGCAGCGAGGACACAACTGGACACAGAGGGACACAGCGGGAAACAGCGGTACACAGCGGGACACAGCAGGGGACACAGAGGGACACACCGGAGGACACAGTGGTGGACACAGTGTGACACAGTGGAGGATAAAGCGGGGGACACAGCGGGACACAGCGCGGGACACAGTGGGGAAACAGCGGGACACAGCGGGGTACACAGCGTGACACAGCGGACACACAGACGGGACACAGCGGTGA
>NW_012293555.1:0-4609 GCF_000151885.1 Dipodomys ordii | reverse complement strand
ATCAGTTTCTTCTGCTTCAGGTCCTGATTCTGCTTCATCGGCTTCTTCTGTTTCTTCTTCTACTTCTCCTGCTACTGCTTCTTCTCCTTCTCTTTCTGCTTCTCCTTCTGCTTCTGCTTCTCCTTCTGCTCCTTCTTCTTCTTCTTCTTCTTCTTCTTCTTCTTCTTCTTCTTCTTCTTCTTCTTCTTCTTCTTCTTCTTCTTCTTCTTCTTCTTCTTCTGCTTCTGCTTCTTCTGCTTCTGCTTCTGCTTCTTCTGCTTCTCCCGCTTCTGCTTCTTCTGCTTCTCCTTCCTTTCCTCTGCTTCTGCTTTTTCTTCTCCTTCTTCTGCTTCTCTTTCTGGTTCTGCTTCTGCTTCTTCTGATTCTCCAACTTCTCCTTCTTCTTCTCCTTCTGTTTCTGCTTCTTTTTCTGCTTCTGCATCTCCTTCTGCTTCACCTTCTTCTGTTTCTCCCTCTGCTTCTGCTTCTGCTTCTTATGCTTCTTCTTTTTCTTCTGCTTCTGCTTCTCCTGCTTCTGCTTCTTATGCTTCTTCTTCTGCTTCTTCTGCTTCTTCTGCTTCTACTTCTCTTTCTATTTCTGCTTTTCCTGCTTGTTTTTCTGCTTCTTCTGCTGCTTCTCCTTCTGCTGCTTCTTCTACTTCTCCTTCTGCTTCTCTTTTTGCTTCTACTTCTGCTTCTGCTTCTTCTGTTTCTCCTGCCTGAATTTCTGGTTCTACTTCTTCTGCTGCTTCTCTTTCTGCTTCTGCTTATACTTCTGCTTCTGTTTCTGCTTCTTCTGCTTCTTCTCTTTCAGCTTGCCTCCTTCTGCTTCTTGTGCTTCTCCTGCTTCTCTTTCTGCTTCTCTTTCCGCTTCTGCTTCTCTTTCTGCTTTTGTTTCTCCTCCTTCTCCTTCTCCTACTTCTGCTTCTCCTTCAGCTTCTGCTTCTTCTGCTTCTCCTTCTGCTTCTTCTGCTTCTGCTTCTTCTGCTTCTCCTGCTTCTCCTTCTGCATCTTCTTCTGCTTCTGCTTCTGCTTCTGCTTCTCCTTCTTCTGCTTCTCCTTCTGATTCTCCTTCTGCTTCTTTTTCTTCTGCTTTACATGCTTCTCTTTCTGCTTCTCCTTCTGCTTCTCCTTCTGTTTCTCCTTCTCCTTCTTGTTCTTCTGCTTCTCCTTCTGCTTCTGCTACAACGGCTACTGCTTCTACTTCTTTTGTTTCTTCTGCTTCTCCTTCTGCTTTTGATTCTCTTTCTGCTTCTGCTTCTCCTTCAGCTTGTCATTCTGCTTCTCCAGATTCTGCTTCTTCTGCTTCTCCTGCTTCTCCTTCTGCTTCAGGTTCTGCTTCTGCTTCTTCGGATTCTCCTGCTTCTGCCTCTTCTGCTTCCCCTCCTTCTCTTTCTGCTTCTCCTTCTGTTTCTGCTTCTCCTTCTGCTTCTGCTTCTTTTCCTTCTCGTGTTTCTTCTGCTTCTGCATCTCCTGTTTCTGCATCTCCTGCTTCTCCTTCTGCTGCTCTTTCTGCTTTTCCTGCTGCTTTTCCTTCTCCTGCTCCTTCTTCTGCTTCTCTTTCTGCTTCTCCTGTTTCTCCTTCTCTTTCTCCTTCTCGATCTTCTGCTTCTCCTTCTGCTTCTGCATCTTCTGCTTCTTCTGCTACTGCCTCTGCTTCTTCTGTTTCTTCTGCTTCTCCTTCTGCTTTTGCTTCTCTTTCTGCTTCTGCTTCTCCTTCTGCTTCTCCGGATTCTGCTTCTTCTGCTTCTCCTGCTTCTCCTTCTGCTTCAGGTTCTGCTTCTGCTTCTTCGGCTTCTTCTACTTCTGCTTCTCCTGCTGATGCTTCTTCTGCTTCTCCTGCTTCTCTTTCTGCTTTTCCTTCTGTTTCTGCTTCTCCTTCTGCTTCTGCTTCTTCTCCTTCTTTTGTTTCTTCTGCTTCTGCTTCTCCTGCTTCTGCTTCTCCTGCTTCTCGTTCTGCTTCTCTTTCTGCTTCTCTTTCTGCTTCTCCTTCTCCTTCTCCTTCTTCTGCTTCTGCTTCTCCTTCTGCTTCTGCTTCAATTTCTCCTTCTGCTGCTCATTCTGCTTCTGCATCTTCTGTTTTTTCTGCTTCTCCTTCTTCTGCTTCTCCTGCTTCTCCTACTTCTCCTGCTGCTTCTCCTTCTGCGTCTCTTTCTGCTTTTGCTTTTCCTTTTGCTTCTCCTACTCCTAATCCTTCTCTTTCACCTTCTCCTTCTTCTTCTTCTGCTTCTGCTGCTGTTTCTGCTTCTGCTTATTCTACTATTTCTGTTTCTTCTGCTTCTGCTTCAGATTGTGCTTCTTCTGTTTCTCCTGCTTCAAATTCTGCTTCTGCTTCTTCGGCTTCTCCTGTTTCTTCTGCTTCTGCTTCTCCTGCTTCTTCTGCTCCTCCTGCTTCTCTTTCTCTTTCTCCTTCTGCTTCTGCTTCTCCTTCTGCTTCTGCTTCTGCTCTTCTCCTTCTTCTGTTTCTTTTGCTTCTGTTTCTTCTTCTTCTTCTTCTCTTTCTTCTGCTTCTTCTTTTCCTGCTTCTTCTGCTTCTACTGCTTATCTTTCTGCTTCTCATTCTGCTTCTGCTTCTCCTTCTGCTTCTCCTATTGCTTCTGCGGCTCTTCCTTCTCCTTCTCCTACTTTTTTTTCTCCTTCTGCTTCTGCTTCTTCTGCTTCTCCTGCTTCTCCTTATGCATCTTCTTCTGCTTCTGCTTCTCCTTCCGCTGCTTCTTCTGCTTCTGCTTCTCCTTCTACTTCTCCTTCTGCTTCTTCTGCTTCTCATTCTCCTTCTGCTTCTTCTGCTTCTCCTTCTGTTTCTCCTTCTCCTTCTCGTTCTTCTGCTTTTCCTTCTGCTTCTGCTGCAACTGCTACTGCTTCTGCTTCTTCTGTTTCTTCTGCTTCTCCTTCTGCTTTTGATTCTCTTTCTGCTTCTGCTTCTGCTTCTACTTCAGCTTCTCATTCTGCTTCTCCAGATGCTGCTTCTTCTCCTTCTCCTGCTTCTCCTTCTGCTTCAGGTTCTGCTTCTGCTTCTTCGGATTCTTATGCTTCTGCTTCTCCTGCTTCTGCTTCTTCTGCTTCCCCTCTTTCTCTTTCTGCTTCTCCTTCTGTTTGTGCTTTTCCATCTGCTTCTTGTCCTTCTCCTGTTTCTTCTGCTTCTGCTTCTCCTGCTTCAGTTTCTTCTGCTTTTCCTGCTTCTCTTTCTGCTTCTACTTCTGCTTCTCCTTCTGCTCCTTCTCCTTCTTCTGTTTCTCCTTCTGCTTCTCCCGCTTCTGCTTCTTCTGCTTCTCCTGCTTCTCGTTCTGCTTCTCTTCGTCGGCTTCTCTTTCTATTTCTGCTTCTGCTTCTTCTGATTCTGCTTCTTCTCCTTCTTCTTCTCCTTTTGCTTCTGCTTCTTCTGCTTCTCCTGCTTCTCCTTCCGCTTGTGTTTTTCCTTCTGTTCTGCTTCTGCTTCTCCTTCTCCTTCTTCTGCTTCTCTGTCTGCTTCTGCTTCTTCTGCTTTTCCTGCTTCTCCTTCTGCTTCTCCTTGTTTCTCCTTCTCGTTCTTCTGCTATTCCTTCTGCTTTTCTTTCTGCTTCTGCATCTTCAGCTTCTTCTGCTCCTGCTTCTACTTCTTCTGTTTCTTCTGCTTCTCCTTCTGCTTCTCCTTCTGCTTTTGCTTCTCTTTTTGCTTTTGCTTCTCCTTCTGGTTCTCCTTCTTCTTCTCCAGATTCTTCTTCTTCTGCTTCTCCTGCTTCTCCTTCTGCTTCAGGTTCTGCTTTTGCTTCTTCGGCTTCTTCTGCTTCTATTTCTGCTTCTCCTTCTGTTTCTGCTTCTCTTTCTGCTTCTGCTTCTTCTCCTTATTCTATTTCTTCTGCTTCTGCTTCTCCTGCTTCTGCTTCTACTACTGCTTCTGCTCCCCTTCTGCATCTTCTTCTGTTTCAATTTCTCCTTCTTCTGCTTTTCATTCTGCTTCTGCTTCTCCTGCTTCTGCTTCTTCTGCTTCTCCTGCTTCTCCTTCTCCTTCTCTTTCTGCTTCTGCTTATCCTTCTGTTTCTCCTACTCCTAATCCTTCTCTTTCTCCTTCTCCTTCTTCTTCTTCTTCTGCTTCTCTTGCTGCTTCTTCTGCTTTTTCTGTTTCTTCTTCTTCTGCTTCAGCTTCTGCTTCTTCTGCTTCTCCTGCTTTTGCTTCTCCTTATGCTTCTGCTTCTGCTCTTCTCCTTCTTCTGTTTCTTCTGCTTCTGCTTCTCCTGCTTCTTCTTCTTCTGCTTCTCCTACTTCTCCTTCTGCTTCTCCGTCTCATTCTCCTTCTCCTTCAATTTCTCCTTCTTGTGCTTCTCATTCTGCTTCTGCTTCTCCTGCTTCTGCTTCTTCTGTTTCTCCTTCTGCTTCTCTTTCTGCTTCTTATTCTGCTTCTGCTCCTCGTACTCCTAATCCTTCTCTTTCTCCTTCTTCTTCTTCTGCTTCTCGTCCTGCTTCTGCTTCTTCTGCTTTTTCTGTTTCTTCTGCTTCTCCTTTTCCAGCTTCTGATGCTTCTGCTTCTCCTTCTGCTTCAGGTTCTCCTTCTGGTTCTTGGGCTTCTTCTGTTTCTTCTGCTTCTGCTTCTCCTGCTACTGCTTCTTCTGCTTCTCTTTCTGCTTCTCCTTCTGCTTCTCCTTCTGCTCCTTGA
>NW_012293554.1:0-6493 GCF_000151885.1 Dipodomys ordii | reverse complement strand
TGTGTCCCGCTGTGTCCCCCGTTGTGTCCACCGCTGTGTCCCGCTGTGTCCTCGCTGGGTCCCCCGCTGTGTCCCGCTGTGTCCCCCGCTGTGTCCCGCTGTGTCCGACTGTGTCCCCGCTGTGTCCCGCTGTGTCCCCGCTGTGTGCCCGCTGTGTCCCGCTGTGTACCCTGCTGTGTCCAGCTGTGTCCTTTTGTGTCACGCTGTTTCCCCGCTGTGTCCCTGCTGGGTCCCACTGTGTACCCCGCTGTGTCCAGCTTTGTCCCCGCTGTGTCTCTCTGTGTCCCACGCTCTGTCCCACACTGTGTCCCGAAGTGTCCCCCGCTGTGTCCCGCAGTGTCCCCCGCTGTGTCCCACTATGTCCCCCACTGAGTCCCTGCTGTGTCACCGCTGTGTCCCGCTGTTTCCTCGCTGTGTCCCCTGCTGTTTCCGTCTCTGTCCCTTGCTGTGTCTCACGCTTTGTCCCCGCTGTGTCCCACTGTGTCCCGCTGTGTCCCGCTGTGCCCCCACTGTGTCCCGTTGTGTCCACAGTGTGTACCACGCTGTGTAACGCTGCCTCCCCGCTGTATCGACGCTGTGTCCCGTTGTGTCCCGCTGTGTCCTCGCTGTGTTCCCCACTGTGTCCCGCTGTTTCCCCCGCTGTGTCTCCCGCTGTGTCCTCGCTGTGTCCCCTGTTGTGTCCCACTGTGTCCTCACTGGGTAGCCCACTGTGTCCCGCTGTGTCCACCGCTGTCCCCCGCTGTGGCCTGCTGTGTCCCGCTGTGTCCCCCGCTTTATCTTGCTGTGTCCCGCAGTGTCCCCGCTGTGTCCCGCTGTGTAACACTGTGTCCCGTGGTGTCCCACTTTGTCCCACGCTGTGTCCCCAGCTGCGTCCCCTCTGTGTCGCCGCTGTGTCCCCTCTCTGTCCTCAGCTGTCCCCCGCTGTGTCCCCCGCTGTGTCCCCCGCTGTGACCCGCTGTGTCCCGCTGTGTCCCCCGCTATGTCCCCACTGTGTGCCCCCTGTGTCCCACTGTGTACCCCTCTGTGTCCAGCTGTGTTCCCGCTGTGTCACGCTGTGACCCGCTGTGTTCCCAGCTGTGTCCCGCTGTGTACCCCTCTGTGTCCCCCTCTGTGTCCCGCTGTGTCCCTGCTGTGTCCCGCTGTGTCCTGCTGTATACTGCTGTGTCCCCCGCTGAGTCCCGCTGTGTCCCCGCTGTGTCCCGCTGTGTTCCCCATGTGTCCCCCGCTGTGTCCCACCGTGTCCCACTGTGTCCCCCACTGTTTCCCCCGCTGTGTCCGGCTGTGTCCCCCGCTGTGTGCCGCTGTGTCCCGCTATGTCCCGCGCTTTGTCCTGCTGTGTCACCGCAGTGTCCCCGCTGTGTCCCGCTGTGTCACACTGTGTCCCGTGGTGTCCCACTGTGTCCCCCGCTGTTTCCCCCGTTGTGTCCTCCGCTGAGTCCCCTCTGTATCGACGCTGTGTCCCGCTGTGTCCCGCTGTGTCCTCGCTGTGTTCCCCGCTGTGTCCCGCTGTGTCCCCTGCTGTGTCCCCCGCTGTGTCCTCGCTGTGTCCCCCGCTGTGTCCTGCTGTGTCCTCGCTGTGTCCCCCGCTGTGTCCTGCTGTGTCCCCCACTGTGTCCCGCTGTGTCCGACTGTGTCCCGCTCTGTCCCCGCTGTGTCCCGCTGTGTCCCGCTGTGTCCCATCTGTGTGCCCGCTGTGTCCCGCTGTGTACCCCGCTGTGTCCAGCTGTGTCACCGAGGTTTCCCACTGTGGCCCTACTCTGTCTCCGCTCTGTCCCCTGCTTTGTTCCGCTGTGTCCCGCTGTGTCCCCCGCTTTGTCCTACTGTGTCCCCACAGTGTCCTGCTGTGTCCCGCTGTGTCGCACTGTGTCCCGTGGTGTCCCTCTTTGTCCCCCGCTGTGTCCCCCACTGAGTCCCCTCTGTGTGGCCGCTGTGTCCTGCTGTGTGCTCGCTGTGTCCCCCGCTGTCTCCCGCTTTGTCCCCCGCTGAGTTCCGCTGTGTCCCGCTGCTTCCGCTGTGTCCCCTGCTGTGTCCCGCTGTGTCCCAGCTATGTCCCCAGCTGTGTTCCGCTGTGTACCGCTCTGTCCCCCGCTGTGTCTCGCTATGTTCCCGCAGTGTCCCGCTGTGTCCCGCTGTGTCCTCACTGTGTCCCCCGCTGTGTCCTGTTGTGTCCCCAGCTGTGTACCTCGCTGTGTCCCGCTGTGTCCCCACTGTATCGAGGCTGGGTCCCGCTGGGTCCCGCTGTGTCCTCCCTGTGTCCCCCGCTGTGTCCTGCTGTGTCCGCCATTGTGTCCCGCTGTGTCTACTGCTTTGTCCCCACTGTGTCCCGCTGTGTCCTGCTGTGTCCTCGCTGTGTCCCACGCTGTGTTCCGCTGTGGCCTCGCTTTTTTCCCCGCTGTGTCCCGCTGTGTACCCCACTTTGTCCCCCGCTGTGTCTCGCGGTGTCCCCCGCTGTGTCCATGATCTTTCCCCTCTGTGTCCCGCTGTGTCCCGCTGTGTACTGCTGTGTCCCCCGCTGAGTCCCGCTGTGTCCCAATGTGTCCTCGCTCTGTCCCCCGCTGTGTACCTCTGTGTCCTTCCTGTGTCCCACGCTGTGTCCCGCTGTGTCCCCGCTGTGTCCCCCGCTATGTCCCGCTTTGTCCCCCGCTGTGTCCTGCTCTGTCCTTGCTGTGTCCCCCCCTGTGTGCCGCTGTGTCCTCGCTGTTTCCCCGCTGTGTCCCTGCTGTGTGCCTCTGTGTACCCCGCTGTGTCCAGCTTTGTACCCGCTGTGTCTCGCTGTGTCCCACGCTCTGTCCCACACTGTGTCCCGCAGTGTCCCCCTTGTGTCCCACTGTGTCCCCCGCTGTGTCCCGCTGTGTCCCCCGCTGAGTCCCCGTTGTGTCACCGCTGTGTCCCGCTTTGTCCTCGCTGTGTCCCCTGCTTTCTCCCTCTCTGTCCCCCGCTGTGTCTCACGCTTTGTCCCTGTTGGGTCCCACTGTGTCCAGCTGTGTCCGGCTGTGCCCCCACTGTGTCCCGTTGTGTCCAAAGCTGTGTACCACGCTGTGTAACGCTGTGTCCCCGCTGTATCGACGCTGTGTCCCGCTGTGTCCTCGCTGTGTTCCCCACTGTGTCCCGCTGTGTCCCCCGCTGTGTCCCCCGCTGTGTCCTCGCTGTGTCCCCTGCTGTGTCCCGATGTGTCCTCACTGGGTCCCCAACTGTGTCCCGCTGTGTCCCCTGCTGTGTCCCGCTGTGTCCGGCAGTGTCCCGCTCTGTCCCCGCTGTGTCCCGCTGTGTCCCGCTGTGTCCCCGCTGTGTGCATGCTGTGTCCCGCTGTGTCTGCCGCTTTGTCCCGCTGTGTCCCACAGTGTCCCCGCTGTGTCCCGTTGTGTCCCGCTGTGTCCCCGCTGTGTGCCCGCTGTGTCCCTCTGTGTACTCCGCTGTGTCCCACTGTGTCCCGCTGTGTCACACTGTGTTCCGTGTTGTCCCGCTTTGTCCCCCGCTGTGACCTCGCTTTGTTTCCCGATGTGTCCCGCTGTGTACCACTCTGTGACCCCGCTGTGTCCCGCTCTGTACCCGCTGTGTCCCGCTATGTTCCCGCAGTGTCCCCGCTGTGTCCCGCTGTGTCCTCGCTGTGTCCACCGCTGTGTCCCGTTGTGTCCTCAGCTGTGTACCCTGCTGTGTCCCGCTGTGTCCCCTCTGTATCGACGCTGTGTCCTACTGGGTCCCGCTGTGTCCTTGATGTGTTCCTCGTTGTGTCCCGCTGTGTCCCCCGCTGTGACCCTCGCTGTGTTCCAGCTGTGTCCCTGCTGTGTTCCCGCTGTGTCCCGCTGTGTCCTGCTTTGTCCTCGCTGTGTCCCAAGCTGTGTACCCCTGTGTCCCCCGCTGTGTCCCGCTGTGTCCTGCTGTGTCCCACGCTATGTCCCCCTGTGTCTCCAAAGTGTCCCGGCTGTGTCCCGTTGTGTCCCATTGTGTCCCGATTTGTCCCCCGCTGTGTTACCCGCTGAGTCTCGCTCTGTCCCCACTGTGTCCCGCTTTGTCTTCGCTGTGTCCCCCGCTGTGTCACGCTATGTCTCACCCTGGTCCTCCGCTTAGTCTCCGCTGTGTCCCGCTGTGTCTCGCTTTGTCCCCCGCTATGTCCCCGCTGTGTCCCGATGTGTACCCTGCTGTGTCCAGCTGTGTCACCGCTGTGTCCCTAGATCTGTCCCCCTCTGTGTCGCGCTGTGTTCCCAGCTGTGTCCCGCTGTGTCGCGCTGTGTCCTCGCTGTGTCCCACACTGTGCCCCGCTGTGTTCTCGCTGTGTCTCCCGCAGTGTCCCGCAGTGTCCTCGCTGTGTCCCCGGCTGTGTCCCGTTGTGTCCCCAGCTGTGTACCCCGCTGTGTCCCGCTGTGTCCCCGCTGTTTCGACGCTGTGTCCCGCTGGGTCCCGCGGAGTCCTCGCTGTGTTCCCCGCTGTGTCCCGCTGTGTCCCACTGTGTACTGCTGTGTCCCCTGCTCAGTCCCGCTGTGTCCCCGCTGTATCCGAATATGTCCTCACTGTGTCCCCCGCTGTGTCCCGCTGTGTCCCCACTGTGTCCCCAGATGTGTCCCGCTGTGTCCCACTGTGTACCCCGCTATGTTCCCCGCTGTGTCCTGCTGTGTCCCCCGCTTTGTCCCCTGCTTTGTCCCCTGCTGTGTCCCTGCTGTGTCCCGCTGTGTTCCGCAGTGTCCTGCTATGTCCCACTGTGTCCCGCTATGTCCCCTACTGTGTCCCGTTGTGACCCCAGCTGTGTACCCCGCTGTTTGCCGCTGTGTCCCTGCTGTATCGACGCTGTGTCCCGTTGGATACTGCTGTGTCCTCTCTGTGTACCCCGCTGTGTCCCACTGTGTCCCCTGCTGTGTCCCCCGCTGTGTTCCACTGTGTCCCCCGCTGTGGCCCACTGTGTCCCCTGCTGTGTTTCCACTGTGTCCCGCTGTGTCGCGATGTGTCCCGCTGTGTCCTCGCTATATCACCCGCTCTGTCCCGCTGTGTCCTCACTCTGTCCCCCGCTGTGTCCCGCTGTGTCCCCCGTGTGTCCATCTGTGTACCCTGCTCTGTCCAGGTGTGTCCCCGCTGTGTCCCCAGCTCTGTCCTCAGCTGTGTACCGCTGTGTCCCCGCTGTGTCCCACTGTGTCCTGCTGTGTCGCCCGCTGTGTCCCGCTGTGTCCCGTTGTGTCCCGCTTTGTCCCCCGCTGTGTCCCCCGCTGAGTCTCGCTCTGTCCCCACTATGTCCTGCTTTGTCCTCGCTGTGTCCCCCGCTGTGTCCCGCTATGTCTCACCCTTGTCCTCCGCTTAGTGCCCGCTGTGTCCCGTTGTGTCCTGCTGTGTCCCCCGCTATGTCCCCGTTGTCCCGATGTGTACCCCGCTGTGTCCAGCTGTGTCCCCCGCTGTATCCCGCTTTGTCTCACGCAGTGTCCCGTTGTGTCCTGCTGTGTCCTCGCTGTGTCCCACGCTATGTCCCACTGTGTCACCGCTGTGTCACCCGCTGTGTCCTTGCTGTGTCCCCCCCTGTGTCCCAATGTGTCCCCACTCTGTCCCCCACTCTGTCCCGCTGTGTCCCTGTGTGTCCCCTGCTGTATCCCCTGCTCTGTCCCACTGTGTCCCCCGCTGTGTCCCGCTGTGTCCCCCGCTGAGTCCCGCTGTGTCCCCGCTGTGTCCCGCTGTGTCCTCGCTGTGTATCCCGCTCTGTCCCGCTTTGTACCCCCTGTGTCCCCCGCTGTGTCCCGCTGTGTCCCGCTGTGACCCTGCTGAGTCCCGCTGTGTCGCCGCTGTGTCCCGCTTTGTCATCGCTGTGTCCCCCGCTGTGTCCCGCTTTGTCCCCCCGTGTCCCCTGCTGTGTCCCGCTGTGTCCCCCGCGGTCTCCCGCTGTGTCCCCTGCTGTGTCCCTGCTGTGTCCCTGCTGTGTCCCGCTGTGTTCCGCAGTGTCCCGCTGTGTCCGCGCTGTTTCTCCCGCAGTGTCCCGCAGTGTCCTCGCTGTGTCCCCGGTAGTGTCCTGCTTTGTCCCCCGCTGTGTCCCGCTGTGTACCCCTCTGTGTCCCCCGCTGTGTCCCGCTGTGTCCCTCGCTGTTTCCTGCTGTGTCCCGCTCTGTCCCCCGCTGTGTCCCTGCTGTGCCCCGCCGTGTCCCGCTGTGTACTGCTTTGTCCCCAACTGAGTCCCGCTGTGTCCCCGATGTGTCCCAATGTGTCCTCGCTGTGTCCCCCGATGTGTCCCGCTGTGTCCCCCCTGTGTCCCCCGCTGTGTCTCGCTGTGTCCACTGCTGTGTCCCCCGCTGTGTCCCGCTGTGTCCCCCGCTGTGTCCCCCGCTGTGTCCCGCTGTGTCGTCGCTGTGTCCCCCGCTGTGTCCCGCTGTGTCCCCGCTGTGACCCGCTGTGTCCTCTCTGTGTCCCCCACTGTCTCCCGCTTTGTCGCCCGCTGTTTCCTGCTGTGTCCTCACTGTGTCCCACACTGTGCCCCACTTTGTCACCGCTGTGTCCCCTGCTGTGTCCCGCTGTGTCCCGCTCT
>NW_012293553.1:0-6494 GCF_000151885.1 Dipodomys ordii | reverse complement strand
GTGGGGGCACAGCCGGACACAGCGGGACACAGTGGGACACAGCATTTGTGACAACGCGTGAGACACAGCGGGGGACAGAGCGGGAGACAGCGGGGGACACAGCGAGGACACAGCGGGACACAGCGGGAAACAGCAGTGACCCTGCGGGGACACAGTGGGACACAGCTGGGGACACAGCGGGACACAGAGGGGGACAGAGCTGGAAACACAGGGGGACAGAGCATGGGACACAGCGAGACACAGCAGGGACAAAGCTGGACACAGCGGGGTACACAGAGGGACACAGCGGTGACGCAGCGGGGAAACAGCGTGACACAGCAGGACACAGCGGGACACAGCGGGGGACACAGCAGTACACAACAGGACAAAGCGGGACACAGCTGGGACACAGCAGAGACACAGCGGGGGACACAGCGGGACAGAGTGGGGTACACAGCTGGGGACACAGCGAGGACACAGCGGGACACAGCGGGACACATCGGAGACACTGCGGGAACATAGCAGGACACAGCGGGGTACACAGCGGGACACAGCGGGACACAGCTGGGGACACAGCGGGGACACAGCGGGACACAGCGGAACACAGCGGGAGACAAAGCGGGAGACAGCGGGGCACACAGCGAGGACACAGGGGGACACAGAGGCGACACAGAGGGGACTCAGCGGGGGACACAGCGTGGGACAAAGTGGGACACCACGGGACACAGTGTTACACAGCGGGACACAGCGGGGACACTGCGGGACACAGCAGGAAAAAGCGGGGGACACAGCGGGACACAGCGGGACACAGCGGGGGACACAGCGGGGGACAGCGGAGACAGAGAGTGGCCACAGCGAGACACACCGGTGACACAGCTGGACACACCGGGGTACACAGCAGGACACAGAGGTCACACAGCGGGGACACAGCGGGACACAGCGGGACACAGCGGGGACACAGCGGGACAAAGCGGTAGACACAGCGGGACACAGCAGGCACACAGCGAGGACACAGTGGGACACAGCGGGACACAGCGGGGGACAAAGCGGGACACAGTGGGGACCCAGTGAGGACACAGCGGGACACAGCAGGGGACACAGCGAGGACACAGCGGGGGACACAGCGGAGGACACAGCGGGACACAGTGGGGAACACAGCGAGGACACAGCGGGACACAGCGGGACACAGCGTCGATACAGCGGGGACACAGCGTTACACAGTGTGGTACACAGCTGTGGACTCAACAGGACACAGTGGGGGCACAGCCGGACACAGCGGGACACAGTGGGACACAGCGGGGAAAAAGCGTGAGACACAGCAGGGGACAGACAGGGTGACAGCACGGGACACAGCGAGGAAACAGCGGGACAAAGCGGTGACACAGCGGGGACTCATGGGGTGACACAGCGGGACACAGCGTGGGACACTGCGGGACACAGTGTGGGACAGAGCGTGGGACACAGCGAGACACAGCGGGGACAAAGCTGGACTCAGCGGGGTACACAGAGGGACACAGCAGGGACATAGCGTGAGTCACAGCGGGGGACAGAAGGGAGACAGCAGGGGACACAGCGAGGAAACAGCGAGACACAGCGGTGACACAGCGGGTACTCAGGGGGGGACACAGCGGGACACAGAGGGGGACACAGCGGGACACAGCGGGGACACAGTGTCGATACATCAGGGACACAGCGAGACACAGCGGGAAACACAGGAAGGAAACAGCGGGACCTAGTGGGACACAGAGTCGATAGAGCGGGACACAACGGGGTAAACAGCTAGGGACACAACGAGACACAGCGGGGGACACAGCGAGGACACAGCGGGACAAAGCGGGACACAGCGGGGGACACAGCGGGACCCAGCGGGAGACCCAGCGAGGACACAGCAGGACACAGCGGGGGACACAGGGGGACACAGCGGGGAACACAGCCGGGGACACAGCGGGACACAGCGAGGAACACAGCAAGGACACAGCGGGGGACACAGCGGGACACAGCGTCGATAAAGCGGGCACAAAGCGTTATACAGCATGGTACACAGCTGTGGACACAACGGGACACAGTGGGGGCACAGCTGGACACAGCGGGACACAGTGGGACACAGCGGGGACAAAGCATGAGACACAGCGGAGGACAGAGCTGGAGACAGCGGGGGACACAGCGGGGGACACAGCAGGACACAGTGGGGAACACAGCGAGGACACAGCGTTACACAGCGTGGTATACACTGTGGACACAACGGGACACAGTGGGGGCACAGCCGGACACAGCGGGACACAGTGGGACACAGCACAGCGGGGACAAAGCGTGAGACACAGCGGGGGACAGAGAGGGAGACAGCAGGGGACACAGCGAGGAAACAGCGGGACACAGCGGTGACACAGCGGGGACTCAGCGGGGGACACAGTGGGACACAGCGAGGGACACAGCGGGACACAGCGGGGGACACTTCGGGACACAGTGTGGGACAGAGCGTGGGACACAGCGAGACACAGCGGGGACAAAGCTAGACACAGCGAGGTACACAGAGGGACACAGCGGGATACACAGCTGTTGACACAACGGGACACAGTGGGGGACACAGCGGGACACAGCGGGACACAGCGGGGCACAGCAGGGACAAAAAGGGAGACACAATGGGGAAGAGAGCAGGACACAGCGGGGGACACAGAGAGGACACAGTGGGGACACAGTGAGATTCACCCGGGGACACAGCGGGGGACAAAGCGGGACACCACGGGACACAGTGGGACACAGCGGGACACAGCGGGGTCACTGCGGGACACAGTGGGGGACAAAGCGGGACACAGCGGGACACAGCGGGGACGCAGCGGGACACAGCGGGACACAGCGGGACACGGCGGGGGACACAGCGGGACACAGACCGGGACATAGCGAGGACACAGCGGGACACAGCGGGACACAGCGGGGGACACAGCGAGGACACAGTGGGGGACACAGTGGGGGAAACAGCTGGACACAGCGGGGAACACAGCGAGGACACAGCGGCACCCATCCGGACACAGCGTAGATACAGCGGAGACACACCGTTACACAGCATGGTACAAAGCTGTGGACACAACGGGACACAGTGGGGGCACAGCGGGACACAGCGGGACGCAGTGGGACACAGCGGGGACAAAGCGTGAGACACAGCAGGGGACAGAGCTGGAGACAGCGGGGGACACAGCGGGGACACAGCGAGGGCACAGCGGGATAGAGCGGGACACTGCAGGGCACAGCGGGGGACACAGCGGGACACAGCGGGGGACACAGCAGGAGACAGCGGGGGACACAGCGAGGACACAGCGGGACACAGCGCTGACACTGCAGGGACACAGCGGGGGACACAGCGGGGGACACAGCCGGACACATTGGGACACAGCGGAGGACACATGGAGGACTCAGCGGGACAAAGCGGGGACACAGCGGTGACTCACCGGGGGACACAGCGGGGGACAAAGCGGGACACCACAGAACACAGTGGGAAACAGCTGGACACAGCGCTGACACTGCGGGGACACAGGGGGACAAAGCGTGGGACACATAGGGACACAGCGGGGGACACAGCGGGGGACACAGCGGGACACAGTGGGACACAGTGGGACCCAGCGGGGAACACAGCGAGGACCCAGCGGGACCCAGCGGTATACAGCGTCGATACAGCGGGGACACAGCGTTACACAGCGTGGTACACAGCTGTGAACACAATGGGACACAGCTGGGGCACAGCGGGACACAGTGGGACACAGCGAGGACAAAGCTTGAGACACAGCGGGGTACAGAGCAGGAGACAGCGGAGGACACAGCGAGGACACAGCGGGACACAGCGCTGACACTGCGGGGGACACAGCGGGGGACACAGTGGGGGACACAGCCGGACACAGCGGGACACAGCGGGGGAAACAGGGGGGACCCAGCGGGACCCAGCGCGGGACACAGCGTGGACACATTGGGACACTGCGGGGACACAGCGGGACACAGCGGGGGACACAGCAGTACACAGCGGGACACAGCGGGTCACAGCGAGGGACACAGATGGGTACATAGCGGGACACAGTGGGGAACACAGGGGGGACACAGCGGGACACAGCGGGACACAGCGTCGATACAGCAGGGACACAGCGGGACACAGTGGGGTACACAGCTGGGGACACAGCAAGGACACAGCGGGACACAGCGGGACACAGCGGGGACACTGCGGGAACATAGCAGCACACAGCGGGGTACACAGCGGGACACAGCGGGACACAGCAGGGGACACAGCGGGGACACAGCGGGACACAGCGGAACACAGCGGGAGTCAAAGCGGGAGACAGCGGGGGACACAGCGAGGACACAGGGGACACAGCGGCGACACAGAGGGGACTCACCGGGGGACAAAGCGTGGGACCAAGTGGGACACCACGGGACACAGTGTTACACAGCGGGACACAGCGGGGACACTGCGGGGACACTGCGGGACACAGAAGGAGAAAGCGGGGGACACAGCGGGACACAGCGGGACACAGCGGGGCACACAGCGGGGGACAGCGGAGACAGAGAGTGGCCACAGCGAGACAAAGAGGTGACACAGCTGGACACAGCGGGGTACACAGCGGGACACAGCGGGCACACAGCGGGGACACAGCGGGACACAGCGGGACACAGCGGGGACACAGTGGGACACAGCGGGACACAGCAGGCACACAGCGGGGACACAGTGGGACACAGCGTGACACAGCGGGGACAGAGAGGGACATAGCCGGACACAGCGGGACACAGCGGGGGACACAACGGGACACAGTGGGGGACCCAGTGAGGACACAGCGGGACACAGCAGGGACACAACAGGCACACAGCGGTGACACAGCGGGACACAGCGGGACACAGCGGGGACAGAGAAGGACATAGCCGGACATGCGGGATACAGCGGGGGACACAGCGGGACACAGTGGGGGACCCAGTGAGGACACAGCGTGACACAGCAGGGGACACAGCAAGGACACAGCGGGGGACACAGCAAAGGACACAGCGGGACACAGCGGGGAACACAGCGAGGACACAGCAGGACACAGTGGGACAGAGCGTCGATACAGCGGGGACACAGCGTTACACAGCGTGGTACACAGTTGTGGACACAACGGGACACAGTGGGGGCACAGCCGGGCACAGCGGGACACAGTGGGTCACAGCAGGGACAAAGCATGAGACACAGCGGGGGACAGAGAGGGAGACAGCAGGGGACACAGCGAGGAAACAGCGGGGAAACAGCGGTGACACAGCGGGGACTCAGCGGGGGACACAGCGGGACACAGCGGGGGACACAGCAGGACACAGCCCGGGACACTGCGGGATACAGTGTGGGACAGAGCGTGGGACACAGCGAGACACAGCGGGGACAAAGCTGGACACAGCGAGGTACACAGAGGGACACAGCGGGGAAACAGCGTGACACAAAAGGACACAGCGCGACACAGCAGGGGACACAGCGAGGACACAGCGGCACACAGTGGGGGACACAGCAAGGACAGAGCGGGACACAGCGGGGGACACAGCGGGACATAGCGGGGGACACAGCGGGGGACACAGCGGGACACAGCGGGACACAGCGGGGGACAAAGGAAGGACACAGTGGTACACAGCGGGGGACAGAGCGAGGACACATTGGGACACAGCGGGGACACAGCCGTACTCAGCGGGGGACGCAGCAGTACACAGCGGGACACAGCGGGACACAGCGGGGACACAGCAGGAACACAGCCCGGGACACTGCGGGATACAGTGTGGGACAGAGCGTGGGACACAGCGAGACACAGCGGGGACAAAGCTGGACACAGCGAGGTACACAGAGGGACACAGCGGGGAAACAGCGTGACACAAAAGGACACAGCGCGACACAGCGGGGGACACAGCGAGGACACAGCGGCACACAGTGGGGGACACAGCAAGGACAGAGCGGGACACAGCGGGGGACACAGCGGGACATAGCGGGGGACACAGCGGGGGACACAGCGGGACACAGCGGGACACAGCGGGGGACACAGGAAGGACACAGCGGTACACAGCGGGGGACAGAGCGAGGACACATTGGGACACAGCGGGGACACAGCGGGACTCAGCGGGGGACGCAGCAGTACACAGCGGGACACAGCGGGACACAGCGGGGACACAGCAGGAACACAGCGGGGGACACAGCGGGAAACATTGGAGACACAGAGGGGTACACAGCGGGACACAGCGAGGAAAAAAGTGAGGCCACAGCAGAACACAGCGTGGGACACAGCGAGGACACAGCGGGACACAGCAGCGACAAAGCAGTAGACACAGCGGGACACACTGGCGGACACGGCGGGACATAGCTGGGGACACAGGGAGGACACAGCGGGACCCAGTGGGACCCAGCGTTGATACAGCGGGGACACAGCGGGACACAGCGAGGTACACAGCTGGGGACACAACGGGACACAGCGGGGGACACAGCGAGGACACAGCGGGACACAGCGGGACACTGCGGGAACATAGCGGGACAC
>NW_012293552.1:0-6494 GCF_000151885.1 Dipodomys ordii | reverse complement strand
TTCAGGCAGGAGAAACAGAAACAGAAGAAGCTGAAGCAGAAGGAGAAGCAAAAAGAGAAACAGAAGAAGAAGTAGAAGATGCAGCAGAAGGAGAAGCAGCAGAAGAAGCAGAAAACAAGCAGGAGAAGCAGAAGCAGAAAGAGAAGTAGAAGCAGAAGAAGCGGAAGAATAAGAAGAAGCAGTAGAAGCATAAGAAGCAGAAGCAGGAGAAGCAGAATCAGAAGAAAAAGAAGAAGCATAAGAAGCAGAAGCAGAGGGAGAAACAGAAGAAGGAGAAGGAGCAGCAGAAGGTGAAGCAGAAGGAGATGCAGAAGCAGAAAGAGAAGCAGAAACAGAAGGAGAAGAAGAAGGAGAAGTTGGAGAATCAGAAGAAGCAGAAGCAGAAAGAGAAGCAGAAGAAGGAGAAGGAGAAGCAGAAGGAGAAGGACAAGCAGGAGAAGCAGAAGAAGCAGAAGCGGGAGAATCAGCAGAAGAAGAAGAAACAGAAGAAGGAGAAGGAGTAGAACGAGAAGCAGAAGCAGAAGGAGAAGCAGAAAGAGAAGCAGAAGAAGCAGTAGCAGGAGAAGCAGAAGCAGAAGAAACAGAAGAAGCCCAAGAACCAGAAGGAGAACCTGAAGCAGAAGGAACAGCAGAAACAGCAGAAGCTGGAAAAGCAGAAGCAGAAGAAACAGAACAAGCAGAAGAAGCAGAAGCAGAACGAGAAGCAGAAGAAGAAGAAGGAGAAAGAGAAGGATTAGGAGTAGGAGGAGCAGATGCAGAATAAGAAGAAGAAAGAGAAGCAGGAGAAGCAGGAGGAGAAACAGAAGAAGCAGAAGCAGAGGAAGTAGAAGCAGAAGAAGAATGAGAAGCACAAGAAGGAGAAATTGAAGGAGAAGGAGAAGGAGACGGAGAAGCAGAAGGAGAAGTAGGAGAAGCAGAAGAAGAAGAAGAAGAAGAAGAAGAAGAAGAAGAAGAAGAAGAAGAAGAAGAAGAAGAAGAAGAAGAAGAAGAAGAAGAAGAAGAAGAAGGAGAAGCAGAAGCAGAAGAAACAGAAGAAGGAGAAGAGCAGAAGCAGAAGCAGAAGGAGAAGCAGAAGCAGAAGGAGAAGCAGAAGAAGCAGAAGCTGAAGCATAAGTAGAAGAAACAGAAAAAGCAGAAGAAGAAGAAGAAGAAGAAGAAGAAGCAGGAGAAGCAGAAGAAGAAGAAGGAGAAAGAGAAGGATTAGGAGTAGGAGAAACAGAAGGATAAGCAGAAGCAGAAAGAGAAGGAGAAGGAGAAGCAGGAGAAGCAGAAGGAGCAGAAGCAGGAGAAGCAGAAGCATAATGAAAGGCAGAAGAAGGAGAAATTGAAACAGAAGAAGATGCAGAAGGAGAAGCAGAAGCAGAAGCAGTAGTAGAAGCAGAAGAAGGAGATGCAGAAGGAGAAGCATAAAGAGAAACAGAAGGAGAAGCAGGAGAAGCAGAAGCAGGAGAAGCAGAATCAGAAGAAATAGAAGAAGGAGAAGAAGCAGAAGCAGAAAGAGAAGCAGAAACAGAAGGAGAAGCAGAAATAGAAGCAGAAGAAGCCGAAGAAGCAAAAGGAGAACCTGAAGCAGAAGGTGAAGCTGGAGAAGCAGCAGAAGAAGAATCTGGAGAAGAAGAAGGAGAACCAGAAGGAGAAGTAGAAGCAGAAAGAGAAGCAAAACAGAAGGAGAAGCAGAAGAAACAGAAGAAGCAGAAGCAGTAGCAGAAGAAGCTGAAGATGCAGAAGCAGAAAGAGAAGCAGAAGGAATAGCAGAAGAATGAGAAGGAGAAACAGAAGGAGAAGCAGAAGGAGAATCAGAAGGAGAAGCAGAAGAAGCAGAAGGAGAAGAAGCAGTAGAAAAAGAATAAGCATAAGAAGAAGAATCAGAAGGAGTAGGAGAAGACGGAGAAGGAGCAGCAAAAGGAGAAGCAAAAGGAGAAGCAGAAGGAGAAGAAGATGCAGAAGGAGAAGCAGGAGAAGCAGAAGAAGCAGAAGAAGAAGGAGAAGCAGAAGTAGGAGAAGGAGAAGGAGAAGGAGAAGGAAGGGCAGCAGAAGCAATATGAGAAGCAGAAGGAGAAGCAGAAGCAGAATGAGAAGTAAAAAGAGAAGCAGTACAAGCAGAAGAAGCAGGAAAAGCAGAAGCAGAAGAAAGAGAAGAAGAAGAAGAAGAAGAAGAAGAAGAAGAAGAAGAAGAAGAAGAAGAAGAAGAAGAAGAAGAAGAAGAAGAAGAAGAAGAAGCATAAGTAGAAGATTCAGGAGAAGCAGTAGAAGAAGAAGAAGCAGAAGAAGCAGAAGCAGGAGAAGCAGAAGCAGTAGAAAAAGAATAAGCATAAGAAGAAGAATCAGAGGGAGAAGCAGAAGAAGGAGAAGGAGCAGCAGAAAGAGAAGTAGAAGGAGAATCAGAAGGAGAAGCAGAAGAAGGAGTAGCAGAAGCAGAAGAAGAAGCAGCAGGAGAAGCAGAAGCAGAAGAAGATGCAGAACGAGAAGCAGGAGAAGCAGAAGAAGCAGAAGCAGAAGGAGAAGCAGAAGTAGGAGAAGGAGAAGGAAGGGCAGCAGTAGGAATAGGAGAAGCAGAAGCAGAATGAGAAGCAGAAAGAAAAGCAGTAGAAGCAGAAGAAGCAGGAAAAGCAGAAGCAGAAGAAAGAGAAGAAGAAGAAGAAGAAGAATAGAAGAAGAAGAAGAAGAAGAAGAAGAAGAAGAAGAAGAAGAAGAAGAAGAAGAAGAAGAAGAAGAAGAAGAAGAAAAAGAAGAAGAAGAAGAAGAAGAAGAAGAAGAGGAAGAAGAAGAAGAAGGAGCAGCATAAGGAGAAGCATAAGGAGAAGCATAAGGAGAAGCAGTAGAAGCAGAAGCAGGAGAAGCAGAAGCAGAAGAAAAAGAATAAGCAAAAGAAGCAGAAGCAGAAGCAGTGGGAGAAGCAGAAAAAGAAGAAGAAGGAGCAGAAGAAGGAGACGCAGAAGCAGAAAGTGAAGCAGAAACAGAAGGAGAACAAGAAGGAGAAGCAGGAGAATTAGAAGTAGCAGGAGTAGAAGCAGAAAGAGGAGAAGAAGGAGAAGCAGAAGTAGAATCAGAAGAAACAGAAGAAGAAAAAGCAGAAGAAACAGAAGCAAAAGAAACAGAAGAAGGAGAAGAGCAGAAGAAGAAGCAGAAGGAGAAGAAGAGGCAGAAGGAGAAGCAGAAAGAGAAGCAGGAGAAGCAGAAGATGCAGGAGAAGCACAAGAAGAAGATGAAGAAGGCGAAAGAGAAGGATTAGGAGTAGGAGAAGCAAAAGGATAAGCAGAAGCAGATAGAAACGCAGAAGGAGAAGCAGCACGAGAAGTAGGAGAAGCAGAAGCAGGAGAAGCAGAAGAAACAGAAGACGCAGAAGCAGAATGAGCAGCAGAAGAAGAAATTGAAGCAGAAGCAGAAGGAGAAGCAGAAGAAGGAGAAGGAGAAGAAGAAAGAGAAGCAGAACGAGAAGCAGGAGAAGCAGAAGCAGGAGAAGCAGAAGCAGAAGAAACAGAAGGAGAAGAAGCAGAAGAAGAAGAAGAAGCAGAAACAGAAGGAAAAGCAGAAAGAGAAGCAGGAGAAGCAGAAGAAGCAGCAGCAGGAGAAGCAGAAGCAGAAGAAGCCGAAGAAGCAGAAGCAGAACCTGAAGCATAAGGACAAGCAGGAGAAGCAGAAGAAGCAGAATCTGGAGAAGCAGAAGGAGAAGCAGAAGCAGAAAGAAAAGCAAAAGCAGAAGGAGAAGCAGAAGGAGAAGCAGAAGAAACGGAAGAAGCAGAGGCAGTATCAGAAGAAGCAGAAGATGCAGAAGCAGAAGGAGAAGCAGAAGTAAAAGCAGAAGAACGAGAAGGAGAAGGAGAAACATAAGGAGAAGCAGAAAGAGAAGCAGAAGAAGAAGCAGTAGAAGGAAAAGCAGCATGAGAAGCAGAAATAGCAGCAGAAGGAGAAGCAGGAGATGCAGAAACAAGAGAAGCAGAAGCAGAACAAACAGGAGAAGGACAAGAAGCAGAAGCAGAAGGAGAAGCAGAAACAGAAGGAGAAGCAGAAAGAGAAGGAGGGGAAGCAGAAGAAGCAGCAGCAGGAGAAGCAGAAGCATAAGAATCCGAAGAAGCAGAAGCAGAACCTGAAGCAGAATGAGAAGCAGGAGAAGCAGAAGTAGCAGAATCTGGAGAAGCAGAATGAGAAGCTGAAAGAGAAGCAGAAGCGGAAAGAGAATCAAAAGCAGAAGGAGAAGCAAAAGACACAGAAGAAGCAGAAGCAGTAGCAGTTGCAGCAGAAGCAGAATGAAAAGCAGAAGGAAAAGCAGAAGAACGAGAAGGAGAAGGAAAAACAGAAGCAGAAGGAGAATCAGAAGGAGAAGCAGATGAAGCAGAAGGAGAAGCAGAAGCAGAAGAAGCAGCAGAAGGAGAAGAAGAAGCAGAAGAAGATGCAGAAGGAGAAGCTGGAGAAGCAGAAGAAGCAGACGCAGAAGAAGTAGAAATAGGAGAAGGAGAAGGAAGAGCAGCAGAAGCAATAGGAGAAGCATAAGGAGAAGCAGAAGCAGAATGAGAAGCAGAAAGAGAAGCCGTACAAGTAGAAGAAGCAGGAAAACAGAAGCAGAATAAAGAGAAGAAGAAAAAGAAGAAGAAGAGGAAGAAGAAGGAGAAGAAGAAGAAGAAGAAGAAGAAGAAGAAGAAGAAGAAGAAGAAGAAGAAGAAGAAGAAGAAGAAGAAGAAGGAGAAGCATAAGGAGAAGCAGTTGAAGCAGAAGAAGCAGAAGCACGAGAAGCAGAGGAAAAAGATTAAGCATAAGAAGCAGAATCAGAGGGAGTAGGAGAAGACGGAGAACTAGCAGCAAAAGGAGAAGCAGAAGGAGAAGCAGAAGGAGAAGAAGATGCAGAAGGAGAAGCAGGAGAAGCAGAATAAGCAGAAGCAGAAGGAGAAGCAGAAGTAGGAGAAGGAGAAGGAGAAGGAAGGGCAGCAGAAGCAATAGGAGAAGCAGAAGAAGAAGCAGAAGCAGAATGAGAAGCAGAAAGAGAAGCAGTAGAAGCAGAAGAAGCAGGAAAAGCAGAAGCAGACGAAAGAGAAGAAGATGAAGAAGAAGAAGAAGAAGAAGAAGAAGAAGAAGAAGAAGAAGAAGAAGAAGAAGAAGAAGAAGAAGAAGAAGGAGGAGAAGAAGAAGAAGAAGAAGAAGAAGAAGCAGCAGCAGCATAAGGATAAGCGTAAGGAGAAGCAGTAGAAGCAGAAGAAGCAGAAGCAGGAGAAGCAGAAGCAGAAGAAAAAGAATAAGCAACAGAAGCAGAAGTAGAAGCACTGGGAGAAGCAGAAGAATGAGAAGGAGCAGCAGAAGGAGAAGCAGAAGCAGAATGAGAAGCAGAAACAGAAGGAGAACAAGAAGGAGAAGCAGGAGAATCAGAAGAAGCAGAAGTAGAAGCAGAAAGAGGAGAAGAAGGAGAAGCAGAAGTAGAATCAGAAGAAACAGAAGAAGAAGAAGCAGAAGAAACAGAAGCAAAAGAAACAGAAGAAGGAGAAGAGCAGAAGCAGAAGCAGAAGGAGAAAGAGAAGCAGGAGAAATAGAAGAAGCAGAAGCAGAAGAAACAGGAGAAGCCGAAGAAGCAGAAGCAGAATCTGAAGCACGAGAAACAGAAGAAGCACAATCTGAAGAAGAAGCAGAAAGAGAAGCAGAACGAGAAGCAGGAGAAGCAGAAGCAGGAGAACAAGAAGCAGAAGAAACAGAAGAAGGAGAAGAAGCAGAAGCAGAAGGAGTAGCAGAAACAGAAGGAAAAGTAGAAAGGGAAGCAGGAGAAGCAGAAGAAGCAGCAGCAGGAGAAGCAGAACCATAAGAATTCGAAGAAGCAGAAGCAGAACCTGAAGCAGAAGGAGAAGCAGAAGAAGCAGAATCTGGAGAAGAAGGAAAACCAGAAGGAGAAGCAGAAGCAGAAAGAGAAGCAAAAGCAGTAGGAGAAGCACAAGGAGAAGCAGAAGAAACAGAAGAAGCAGATGCAGTAGCAGAAGAAGCCGAAGATGCAGAAGCAGAAGGAGAAGCAGAAGGAAAAGCAGAAGAACGAGAAGAAGGAGAAACAGAAGGAGAAGCAGAAAGAGAAGCAGAAGAAGGAGCAGGAGACGGAAAAGCAGCCGGAGAAGCAGAAAGAACAACAGAAGGAGAAGGAGGAGATGCAGAAACAGGAGAAGCAGAAGTAGAAGAATCAGGAGAAGGACAAGAAGCAGAAGCAGAAGGAGAAGCAGAAACAGAAGGAGAAGCAGAAAGAGAAGGAGGGGAAGCAGAAGAAGCAGAAGCAGGAGAAGCAGAAGCATAAGAATCCGAAGAAGCAGAAGCAGAACCTGAAGCAGAAGGAGAAGCAGGAGAAGCAGAAGAAGCAGAATCTGGAGAAGCAGAATGAGAAGCTGAAGGAGAAGCAGAAGCAGAAAGAGAATCAAAAGCAGAAGGAGAAGCAGAAGAAACAGAAGAAGTAGAAGCAGTAGCAGTTGTAGCTGAAGCAGAAGGAGAAGCCGAAGGAAAAGCAGAAGAACAAGAAGGAGAAGGAGAAATGA
>NW_012293551.1:0-6494 GCF_000151885.1 Dipodomys ordii | reverse complement strand
GAGAAGGAGAAGGAGAAGTAGAAACAGAAGGAGAAGCAGAAAGAGAAGCAGAAGAAGGAGCAGGAGAAGGAAAAGCAGCAGGAGAAACAGAAAGAGCAGCAGAAGGAGAAGCAGGAGAAGCAGAAACAGGAGAAGCAGAAGCAGAAGAAAAAGGTGAAGGACAAGAAGCAGAAGGAGAAGCAGAAACAGAAGGAGAAGCAGAAAGAGAAGGAGGGGAAGCAGAAGAAGCAGAAGCAGGAGAAGCAGAAGCATAAGAATCCGAAGAAGCAGAAGCAGAACCTGAAGCAGAAGGAGAAGCAGATGAAACAGAAGAAGTAGAAGCAGTAGCAGTTGTAGCAGAAGCAGAACGAGAAGCAGAAGGAAAAGCAGAAGAACAAGAAGGAGAAGGAGAAACAGAAGGAGCAGCAGAAGGAGCAGCAGAAAGAGAAGCAGGTAAAGCAGAAGAAGAAGAAGCAGAAGGAGAATCAGAAGGAGAAGCTGAAGAAGAAGAAGGAGAAGCAGAAGAAGATGCTGAAGGAGAAGCAGAAGAAGCAGAAGGAGAAGAAGGAAAAGCAGAAGAAGCAGAAGCAAAAGGAAAAGCAAAAGAAGGAGAAGGAGAAGCAGAAGCAGAAGAAGAAGCATAAGGACAACCACAAGCAGAAGGAGATGCAGAAGGAGAAGCAGGAGAAACAGAAGAAGCAGAAGCTGAAGGAGAAGCAGAAGTAGGAGAAGAAGAAGGAGGAGAAGCAGAAGCGGAATGAGAAGCAGAAACAGAAGCAGGAGAAGCACAAGAAGCAGAAGCAGGAGAAGCCGAAACAGAAGAAGCAGAAGAAGCAGAAACAGAAGCAGAAGTAGAAGCAGAAGCAGAAGGAGAAGCAGCAGAACAAGTAGAACCAGAAATTCAGGCAGGAGAAACAGAAGAAGCAGAGCAGAAGCAGAAGGAGAAGCAAAAAGAGAAGCAAAAGAAGAAGTAGAAGAACCAGCAAAAGGAGAAGCAGCAGAAGAAGCAGAAAAACAAGCAGGAGAAGCAGAAGAAGCAGAAAAACAAGCATTAGAAGCAGAAGCAGAAAGAGAAGTAGAAGCAGAAGAAGCAGAATAAGAACAAGAAGCACAAGAAGCATAAGAAGCAGAAGCAGGAGAAGCAGAACCAGAAGAAAAAGAAGAAGCATAAGAAGCAGAAGCAGAGGGAGAAGCAGAAGAAGGAGAAGGAGCAGCAGAAGGAGAAGCAGAAGTAGAATCAGGAGGAGAAGCAGAAGAAGGAGAAGCAGAAGCAGAAGAAGAAGCAGAAGAAGAAGCAGAAGCAGAAGAAGATGCCGAAGGAGAAGCAGGAGAAGCAGAAGAAGCAGAAGCAGAAGGAGAAGCAGAAGTAGGAGAAGGAGAAGGAGAAGGAAGGGCAGCAGAATCAATAGGAGAAGCAGAAGGAGAAGCAGAAGCAGAAGAAACAGAAGGAGAAGAAGCAGAAGCAGAAGAAGAAGCAGAAACCGAAGGAAAAGCAGAAAGCGAAGCAGGAGAAGCAGAAGAAGCAGCAGCAGGAGAAGCAGAAGCAGAAGAAGCCGAAGAAGCATAAGCAGAACCTGAAGTAGAAGGAGAAGCAGGAGAAGCAGAAGAAGCAGAATCTGGAGAAGCAGAAGGCGACGCAGAAGCAGAAAGAGAAGGAAAAGCATAAGGAGAAGCAGAAGAAACAGAAGAAGCAGAGGCAGTAGCAGAAGAAGCAGAAGATGCAGAAGCCGAAGGAGAAGGAGAAGGAAAAGCAGAAGAACGAGAAGGAGAATGAGAAGGAGAAACAGAAGGAGAAGCAGAAAGAGAAGCAGAAGAAGGAGCAGGAGAAGGAAAAGCAGCAGGAGAAGCAGAAAGAGCAGCATAAGGAGAAGCAGGAGATGCAGAAACAGGAGAAGCAGAAGCAGAAGAAACAGGAGAAGGACAAGAACCAGAAGCAGAAGGAGAAGCAGAAACAGAAGGAGAAGCAGAAAGAGAAGGAGAGGAAGCAGAAGAAGCAGAAGCAGGAGAAGCAGAATCATAAGAATCCGAAGAAGCAGAAGCAGAACCTGAAGCAGAAGGAGATGCAGGAGAAGCAGAAGAAGCAGAATCTGGAGAAGCAGAATGAGAAGCAGAAGGAGAAGCAGAAGCAGAAAGAGAATCAAAAGCAGAAGGAGAAGCAGAAGAAACAGAAGTAGAAGCAGTACCAGTTGTAGCAGAAGCAGAAGGAAAAGCAGAAGAACAAGAAGGAGAAGGAGAAAGAGAAGGAGAAGCAGAAAAAGAAGCAGAAAGAGAAGCAGGTAAAGCAGAATAAGAAGAAGCAGAAGGAGAATCAGAAGGAGAAGCAGAAGAAGGAGAAGGAGAAGCAGAAGAAGATGCAGAAGGAGAAGCAGGAGAAGCAGAAGAAGCAGAAGCAGAAGGAGAAGGACAAGCAGAAGAAGCAGAAGCAAAAGGAGAAGCAAAAGAAGGAGAAGGAGAAGCAGAAGCAGAATAAGGACAAGCACATGCAGAAGGAGATGCAGAAGGAGAAGCAGGAGAAGCAGAATAAGCAGAATCTGAAGTAGAAGAAAGAGAAAAAGCAGAAGAAGCAGAAGAGGAAGCAGCAGGAGAAGCAGAAGCAGAAGAAGGAGAAGGAGAAAGAGAAGGATTTGGAGTAGAAGAAACACAAGGATAAGCAGAAGCAGAAAGAGAATTAGAAGGAGAAGCAGGAGAAGCAGAAGCAGGATAAGCAGAAGCAGAATGAAAAGCAGAAGAAGGAGAAATTGAAACAGAAGAAGATGCAGAAGGAGAAGCAGAAGCAGAAGCAGAAGGAGAAGCAGAAGAAGGAGGAGAAGGAGAAGCAGAAGGAAAATCATAAAGAGAAACAGAAGGAGAAGAAGGAGAAACAGAAGCGGGAGAAGTAGAAGGAGAAGAAATAGAAGAAGGAGAAGAAGCAGAAGCAGAAGGAGAAGCAGAAACAGAAGGAGATGCAGAAATAGAAGCAGAAGAAGCCGAAGAAGCAGAAGAAGAACCGGAAGCCGAAGGAGAAGCAGAAGAAGCAGAATCTGGAGAAGAAGAAGGAGAACCAGAAGGAGAAGCAGAAGCAGAGAGAGAAGCAAAAGCAGAAGGAGAAGCAGAAGAAACAGAAGAAGCAGAAGCAGTAGCAGAAGAAGCTGAAGATGCTGAAGCAGAAGGAGAAGCAGAAGGAGAAGCAGAAAGAGAATCAGGAGAAGGAGAAGAAGCAGGAGAAGCAGAAGCAGAAGAAACAGGAGAAGCCGAAGAAGCAGAAGCAGAATCTGAAGCAGAAGGAGAAACAGAAGAAGCACAACCTGAAGCAGAAGAAACAGAAATAGTAGAATAAGCTGAAGCAGAATCACCAGGAGAAGCAGAAGAAGAAGAAGGAGAAGGCGAAAGAGAAGGATTAGGAATAGGAGAAGCAAAAGGATAAGCAGAAGCAGAAAGAGACGCAGAAGGAGAAGCAGCACGAGAAGTAGGAGAAGCTGGAGAAACAGAAGCAGGAGAAGCAGAAGAAACAGAAGACGCAGAAGCAGAATGAGAAGTAGAAGGAGAAATTGAAGCAGAAGCAAAAGGAGAAGCAGAAGGAAAATGAGAAGCAGAAGAAGGAGAAGGAGTAGGAGAAACTGAAAGAGAAAGAGAAAGGGAAGCAGAACGAGAAGCAGGAGAAGCAGAAGCAGGAGAAGCAGAAGCAGAAGAAACAGAAGAAGGAGAAGAAGCAGAAACAGAAGGAGAAGCAGAAACAGAAGGAAAAGCAGAAATAGAAGCAGGAGCAGCAGAAGAAGCAGCAGCACGAGAAGCAGAAGAAGCAGAAGCCGAAGAAACAGAAGCAGAATCTGACGCAGAAGGAGAAACAGAAGAAGCACAATCTGAAGCAGAAGCAGAAGAAACAGAAATAGTAGAATAAGCAGAAGCAGAAGCACCAGGACAAGCAGAAGAAGAAGAAGGAGAAGGCGAAAGAGAAGGATTAGGAGTAGGAGAAGCAAAAGGATAAGCAGAAGCAGAAAGAGACGCAGAAGGAGAAGCAGCACGAGAAGTAGAGAAGCAGGAGAAGCAGAAGAAACAGAAGACGCAGAAGCAGAATGAGAATCAGAAGGAGAAATTGAAGCAGAAGCAGAAGCAGAAGGAGAAGCAGAAGCAGAAGGAGAAGCAGAAGGAGAAGGAGAAGGAGAAGCAGAAAAAAGAAGCAGAACGAGAAGCAGGAGAAGCAGAAGCAGGAGAAGCAGAAACAGAAAAAAGAGAAGAAGGAGAAGAAGCAGAAGCAGAAGGAGAAGCAGAAGCAGAAGGAAAAGCAGAAAGAGAAGCACGAGAAGCAGAAGAAGCAGCAGAAGGAGAAGCAGAAGCAGAAGAAGCCGAAGAAGCAGAAGCAGAACCTGGAGCAGAAGGATAAGCAGGAGAAGCAGAAGAAGCAGAATCTGGAGAAGCAGAAGAAGCAGAATCAGAAAGAGAAGCATAAGCAGAAGGAGAAGAGGAGGAGAAGCAGAAGAAACAGAAGAAGCAGAGACAGTAGCAGAAGAAGCAGAAGATGCAGAAGCAGGAGGAGAAGCAGAAGGAAAAGCAGAAGAACGAGAAGGAGAAGGAGAAACAGAAGGAGAAGCAGAAAGAGAAGCAGAAGAAGGAGCAGGAGAAGGAAAAGCAGCAGGAGAAGCAGAAAGAGCAGCAGAAGGAGAAGCAGGAGATGCAGCAACAGGAGAAGCAGAAGCAGAAGAAACAGGAGAAGGACAAGAAGCAGAAGCAGAAGGAGAAGCAGAAACAGAAGGAGAAGCAGAAAGAGAAGGAGGGGAAGCAGAAGAAGCAGAAGCAGGAGAAGCAGAAGCATAAGAATCCGAAGAAGCAGAAGCAGAACCTGAAGCAGAAGGAGAAGCAGGAGAAGGGGAAGAAGCAGAATCTGGAGAAGCAGAAGGAGAAGCAGAAAGAAGCAGAAGCAGAAAGAGAATCAAAAGCAGAAGGAGAAGCAGAAGAAACAGAAGAAGTAGAAACAGTAGCCGTTGTAGCAGAAGCAGAAGGAAAAGCAGAAGAACAAGAAGGAGAAGGAGAAACAGAAAGAGAAGCAGAACGAGAAGCAGAAAGAGAGGCTGGTAAAGCAGAAGAAGAAGAAGCAGAAGGAGAATCAGAAGGAGAAGCAGAGGAAGGAGAAGGAGAAGCAGAAGTAGAAGAAGATGCAGAAGGAGAAGCAGGAGAAACAGAAGAAGCAGAAGCAGAAGGAGAAGCAGGAAAAGCAGAAGAAGCAGAAGCAAAAGTAGAAGCGAAAGAAGGAGAAGGAGAAGCAGAAGCAGAAGAAGAAGCATAAGGACAAGCACAAGCAGAAGGAGATGCAGAAGGAGAAGCAGGAGAAGAAGAAGAAGCAGAAGCTGAAAGGAGAAGCAGAAGTAGGAGAAGGAGGATAAGAAGAAGCAGAAGGAGAAGCAGAAGAGGAATGAGAAGCAGAAAAAGAAACAGGAGAAGCACAATAAGCAGAAGCAGGAGAAGCCGAAAGAGTATAAGCAGAAGAAGCAGAAACAGAAGCAGAAGTGGAAGAAGAAGCAGAAGCAGCAGAAGAAGTAGAACCAGAAATTCAGGCAGGAGAAACAGAAGAAGCAGAAGCAGAAGGAGAAGCAAAAAGAGAAGCAGAAGGAGAAGTAGAAGAAGCAGCAGAAGGAGAAGCAGAAGAAGAAGCAGAAAATCAAGCAGGAGAAGCAGAAGAAGAAGCAGAAAAACAAGCAGGAGAAGCAGAAGCAGAAAGAGAAGTAGAAGCAGAAGAAGCAGAAGAAGCAGAAGAAGCAGAAGCAGAAGAAGAAGAAGAAGAAGAAGAAGAAGAAGAAGAAGAAGAAGAAGAAGAAGAAGAAGAAGAAGAAGAAGAAGAAGAAGCAGTAGAAGCATAAGAAGCAGAAGCAGGAGAAGCAGAACCAGAAGAAAAAGAAGAAGCATAAGAAGCAGAAGCAGAGTGAAAAACAGAAGAAGGAGAAGGAGCAGCAGAAGGTGAAGCAGAAGGAGATGCAGAAGCAGAAAGAGAAGCAGAAACAGAAGGAGAAGAAGAAGGAGAAGTTGGAGAATCAGAAGAAGCAGAAGCAGAAGCAGAAAGAGAAGGAGAAGAAGGAGAAGGAGAAGCACAAGGAGAAGGACAAGCAGGAGAAGCAGAAGAAGCAGAAGCGGGAGAAGCAGAAGAAGAAGAAGAAGAAGAAACAGAAGAAAGAGAAGGAGCAGAAGGAGAAGCAGAAGCAGAAGGAGAAGCAGAAAGAGAAGCAGAAGAAGCAGTAGCAGGAGAAGCAGAAGAAACAGAAGAAGCCCAAGAACCAGAAGGAGAACCTGAAGCAGAAGGAGAAGCAGATGCAGCAGAAGCTGGAAAAGCAGAAGCAGAAGAAACAGAACAAGCAGAAGAAGCAGAAGCAGAACGAGAAGCAGAAGATATGAAGAGAAAGAGAAGATTAGAGTAGGAGGAGCAGAAGCAGAAAAGAAGCAGAAGAGAAGCAGATGAGAAGCAGAAAGAGAACAGAGAGCAGAGCAGAGAAGCAGAGAGATGGAAGCACAAGAAGGAGAATTGAAGGAGAGAGAAGGAGACGGAGAGC
>NW_012293550.1:0-6495 GCF_000151885.1 Dipodomys ordii | reverse complement strand
CAATCAAAAAAAGTGAAAATATGGCTTTAAGTTTCCCCCAAAGGAATGATTAAGTCAACAGTAATCTTCCCAAAGGATTCAGTGCACCTACTTTTGCTGAGTTATTTAAGTTATGGCTTCTTTGATGAACATATTCTCTTCTTTAAAAATTGTCAAATATTAGCTTTATCGTAAACTTCATCTAATATTTCTTGGTTCAAAAGAAAAGTCCAAACAGTTGTTGACACTTAGCTTTCTTACTGTCTTAGTTCAAAGCCAACCAGGCAGGAGAGTCTGTCAAACTCTTATCTGAAATTAAACACCAAAAAGCCAGAAATGGAGTTTTGGCTCAAGCAGTTGTGTACTAGCTTTGGGGGCAGGTCGGAAAGAAAGACAACTGTTCAGGGACAGGGTCCAGCCTCTGAGTTCAAGCCCCAGAACTAGCACAAAGTAAACAAACAAGCAAACAACACAAACCCTGGGTATTTCTTTGGGACTCTCCTTAAAGCAGTAGTGGTCCGATAAGAGGCTGGTTTTGCTGATCAGACTCTCTGGATCCTGCTTCTTTGAAATCTTTATTGCTATGGAAAACTCAGGGCCAGACTAAAGGAATTGATAACTGATTCCTGCAACAAGAGAATCATCTCAGGAGTGAAACATCCATCCATAAGACACTTCAAAACCTCCATATCTTTGTTTATTTGCAGTAGAACACTTTTAAAACAAAGTTATTTCCTTTTGTTATGCTGGCCTTCAAATGGCATATTGTTTCCTTTTGTAATACTCTCAACTACAAGTTTACAGACAAGTTTTATATGAATAAAGAACACATTCAAAATTGTCAGGAAGAAAGTTTCCTTCAAGCCTTGAATTCTTTTCTTGTACAGTAAAAAGGAAAGCAAAAGTTAACTTGAACTTTGTCATTCCTCTATGCTCAATTCATCTCCTGAAATCAATTTCCACATCTAGTAACATTTACTTCCACTTAATTCCAGTAACAATCTATGGTGCTGCTCCAGAAAAAAAAATGAAGGTTTTCTGGCTTCATTGAAATAGCACAAGGACACTTTTGGGCATGAGGTAACACGTGTTTCAGAGACAACTTAGTAAGGAAAAAGTATGAAATTTAAATTTTTTATGAATACTTTTTTCATGAGTACATTTTGTTCAAAGTTCTTAAGTGCTCTGTAAATTATGGTGAATTTTAAATGGGAGAAGGTTCTCAGATAATTTTTGGTGAGTGTATGTGCTGTGCATTAACTTCCCAAGTGTACACAAGTGAACAGTAAGAGAAACAATAGCAATAATAGGAAAGAGAAGTTCTGTGTTTATATAAAAGGCTTCAGTAAAATATAGAACACTCTACAAATAAGACAACATTGAAACAATAAAGCCAAGTCCAGTATGTAGATTTATGGGAGTGATATAGAGAAAGCATTACTTCTATGTGGAAGATGAAGCCACATCCTTTCTAAATCACGCTTTATAAACACATAATTTTGTAAAAAGAGAATGGAAGAATGATTGTTTCCAGTGCAGGTCACGTAAGAGAGAATGGACTTAACTGGAAAAAATAGGAATTATACTAGCAATGAATCTGTTGGCTAAGATCACATTTCTTTTTTTTTTTTTCTTTTCTTATATTCTTTTTTGTAGTTGTTGGTCGTGGTACTTGAAATCTGGGACTGGGCACTGTCCTTCTGCAACACAGCTCAAGGCTAGTGCTCTTCCACTTGAGCCACAGTGCCACTCCCAGTTTTCTGGTAGTTATTGGAGAAAAGAGTCTCCAGGAATTTCCTACCTGGGCTGGCTTTAAACCCCAATCCTCAGATCTCACCACACCCAGCTTAGGACCACATTTCTAACATTGTATACTCAAGATATGTAATGTATATGTTCATCTATCTTTATCTTAATTCTTGAGTTAAAAATCTGGGCTACAGGTTAGACTTAACACTCACAAAAGTGTTTGTAGTTTAAAAGTTGATACTCCTGGAAAAATAAAACCTAAAAAGGTAAAGGAGTCTGAGAAGTTCAATTTGCATCCAGCCTGGGCAGAACAGGCTTTGAGACACTACCTATAATTAAACAGCCAAAAGCTGGAATATTAGTCATGAGCAAGATTGCTGAATAAGAGCATGAGGTTTTTGCATACATACATACAAGCATACACATACACACAAAGGGACTTATATGTGCACACAAAAATACATAAATGATACAACTCTCAGAATATGTAGAAAAGTTAGAAAACAATAAAAAATATGTCCTTAGTAAGACTAGAATCAAGTGATAATTTTTAATATTAGAAAGCCCTCCAGTGAACTTTCCCCAAAAAAGTTGAGAATATTACATAGCTAGGAATCAGTGATAGTAAGAGAGTCAAGCAACATTATTAACAGGATAGGATCCATGGAAGAATGAATCAGGGAACCCTGTAGGTGCATATAAAAATGTTCATATCTTGTGTGAATTGTTAGAACATCTTTGAAAATAGTAAATAAATAGTCTGAGCAGTCAGTCTAGTGGATAAGATCATAGGAGTAGTTCAGAATTGCGAGTCTGTTTCTAGAGTAAATAAACAAAACTATGGCAGGACAATGTGATACAAGCCTGGAATTCTAGCACTTCGTCAGGAGATTAGAAAAAGGAATTACATTGCGATACCTTCCCTGGACCAGGTAGAACAACTTTGTCTCAATAAAACAAACCAAACAACAAAAAAGGAATACACAGTTGGAATTTTGGGCTAATTTTCTCAATATGTTTTGAGAAGTCAAGTTTCCTATTGAAATGCAACCTACATATATCCTCATTTGTGTTTTAAATGCTCTAGATGCAGAATGGCTCATTATTTCCATCCAAAAATTTGCAAAACTAAGTAAGCACCATTCTGTTGGATTCCAAAGAAATCTTGAAGGATTACAAAAGCTTAAGCCTGGAGAAATAGCAAAGTTCATCTAATGTAGTACTTTGTAGACTTTGTTAAATTAGAATTTAGATTTAAAATATGTATTTTTGTTTTGTTTGTAATTTTATATTGTATAGAATACTACAAAATTCTTTTTAAGTAGAGGGATTAATGGACAAATTCACAAATGATTCTTGCATTCTATTTTCCTAGAATATTCTTTCAAGAGAGTTATAATTAGAACATAGTTAATAGATAATTCCCACAGTTCATGTATACCATGTTAATGTGAATAATCTAGACAGAGTTGCTAACAGATGGATTATATTAATTTATAAATTTAGAAAAACAGCAATTTCCTCTCTGTTCGTTTCTAGCTCTCTGCTCTCTCTGTTCATTTCTAGCTCTCTCTCTCTCTGTTCTATTCTAGCTCTCTCTCTCTCTGTTCTTACCTCTCTCTCTCTGTTCTTTTCTAGCTCTCTCTGCTCTAGCTCTTTCCTCTCTTCTCCAGGTCTCTCTCATTCCCAGCCATGTGGAGTGCCAACCTTGCGTGGTCCCAGCAGGCCTACTGAATAAACCTACCCCTTACCTGAATACCACATGCGTGCTGGTGCTGTTCTTACTCGGCTACCTCTTTTTAAAAAACCTAACATAAATGGTGCCATGACTCAGATAAAGAGCCTAAAGTCAGGATAGCTGGGATTTCTCTCTGTTTCTTTTCCCTCTTTTTTTGTTTGTTTTTTCCCTTTTTACTCTGAGGAATACCCACAGTTCTGACGGCCTTTTGCGAACCAGTTTGTCTGCGGCAGAAACAGCGCATCTATACCATTGCTGGCCTTCACATCCATGTCCACACCACTTCTCTACCTTGGCTCTGGTAACTGAGGCCCAACCATCTGATGTGTTTTGTTAGCAAAGATGTCTAAATGTTGTCAAAATGTTAGGTTTTGAGTTTTGCCTTTTTTTGGTGTGTGTTGTGTATTCTACTACTGACTACATGGTTCTAAAATACTGGGCATATCTATGCTAAAATTCTCATCACATCTAATGAATTTTGTCATTGAAGAATATTTGTTGGTCAGTTGTTGATAGGAGCAAGTAAACTCTACTTATTCTACTTGATCTCCTTGTTGCTTTAATTGGAAATAATAAAGGGCTTTTGTGGCAAAGATTTCAGTTCAAAGCCAGCTCGGGCTGAAAAATCCCTAAGACTCCATCTCCCAGCTAAGCTCTGCAAGTGATACTATAACTCAAAGTGGTTCAGTGCTAGCCTTGAGCAGAAGTGCTCAGGGACAGTGCCCAGGCCTTGAGTTCAAACCTCCTTGAACACTGGAAGTATTATTGTAGCTCAACGTACTAGAGTACTAGCCTTGAGCAGAAGTGCTCAGGGACTGTGCCCAGGCATGGAGTTCAAATCTTGAATACCAACTGGGAGAAGCCATCCCAGCAACGAGCACCTAGACTCAGCCAGTCTGGGGAACAAGGAAACATGGAGAGGACTAAGAGGAGATAATATCATATCAGCGACTTTGTGCCTGCCCTTTCAAAATTAACCAGAGCCAGGAGGTCAGTGGAAGTAAGAAGCCTACCCAGCCCATGGTTATACCTGTCTACCTATTAACTGAACAGGAATTTATATTCTTGCCTTTGTCACCTGACTTCTCTACTTAGTCGCCAGATGTCAGAAGTAGCTAGGGACATTTCTACCAACATTTTCAGCCCCAAGTCCTTCCTCTTGCTATTTATTTGCTGTTTAGTTTTTTTTCCAGCTGCTCAATGCTCATGAGACTTCTCCAGACTTCACCCAAGGACTCAATCCACCAAAGGACAGCTACTGCTCACTGCCTTCTGGGAGGGGACCAAATTCCAGCCTTTTACCCCTATTGTCGATGCCCCTTATCAGCAGGAAGTAGCCAGAGAGAATCCTAGCCCTATTTCAAGATTATTAAAAGGCTGGAATGTAAGGTCTGCTCCTGGATGGCTACCAGACTCCACCCTCCTAGCAGCAAAGTCTCCACCCAGTACCTGCATTACCTAGGCAACTGGGACACATGGAAGAGGTCACATCTGAATTTGATGTGGCCACACCTTTCCCCGCCCATACCCTAGATAAGGCCTAGCACAGGCCCAGGCGCTCTCTCTGTTCGTTTCTAGCTCTCTGCTCTCTCTGTTCATTTCTAGCTCTCTCTCTCTCTGTTCTATTCTAGCTCTCTCTCTCTGTTCTTACCTCTCTCTCTCTGTTCTTTTCTAGCTCTCTCTGCTCTAGCTCTTTCCTCTCTTTTCCAGCTCTCTCTCATTCCCAGCCACGTGGAGTGCCAAACTTGCCTGGTCCCAGCAGGCCTACTGAATAAACCTACCCCTTACCTGAAAAAAAAAAAGAAAAACAGCAATTTTTGAGGGTTTTGTTTAAAATGATATGAAGAGAGTAGTTGTGTGACATCTTTTTTCAACCTCTAAGTAACACAGGAAACCATTTCCTCATTTACATGCCTCTGTATACATTGAGAAAAATGCTAGGTTTGGGATTTGTACTCAACTTTGTTTTTGTTTTATTGGTTTGCCTAGAGCTTGAACTCTTGGCCTGGACAGTGTCTCTGAGTCTGTTTATGCTCAAGGCTTATGCCCTACCACTTCAACCTCAGTGCCACTTGGTGTCTGGCTTTTGCGGAGAAGTATATTGGAGATAAGATTCTAAGAAACCTTCCTGCCAGGGTGGGCTTTGAACCATAATTTTCCAATCTTAGCTTCCTGAATATCTATGATAATTAAAAAAGTATAAATATAAATAATATTTGCAAGTGATCTGATCTCAAGAATACCAGTGGAGAAAAAATTATGCATCTCAGGTTATTGTGGTGTTCTTTCCAGAACACGGAGGGCATCACATTAGCAGAGGTGTAGTATTTTTCACAATAGAGATAAACTATTCATGATATGAATTAAGGAATTTTAGGGTGCCCCTTACAAGTTGGAAACTGTTGGGCTAGGATGACTTCATGGCATAAATCTTGGGATTGATATTCATAGAAATAACAGCTTACTCTGATTAAAAAAATGCTTTTACTCTTGACGAATTATTACAGATGCTTCATAGTTTTCTCCTCTACCAGAATGTGGCTATTTTTCTATTGACTTCTCAATCTGTACACTACATTGGAAACTGCATCTATTGAGTACTGTTTTGAATCTCTAACGTATGGAATGTTGAGAATTTAAAAATGAGTAATTATGAGTAGTTATTTGTCATATGAATTTTGAAGCAAAAGTGTTTTTCTGTTTTAGAATGAGAAAGTAATAAATTTAATCTTTTTTGAGAAATTCGGCAAGTATATTATGAAAATATTTTCTAGTTGGATAACAATCACATTGATGACCCTCTGATAAAAAAGAGGTAATCAATTTGAATTAGATGTCAAATAGAATTGATTTTTAAAATATTGCTACATAAAGAATAATATTTTCTGTGCCAATACAGTAAAATTACATTTTATGCAGCTTATTTTTTTCAATATCATTATCAAATTGATGTACAGTGAGGTTACAGTAATTGTAAGGTAGTGAATAAAAAACATTTCAAACTTGTTACCCCTCCTTCATTTTTCTCA
>NW_012293549.1:0-6495 GCF_000151885.1 Dipodomys ordii | reverse complement strand
GAGAAGCAAAAAGAGAAGCAGTAGAAGCAGATAAACCAGGAGAAGCAGAAGAAAGAGAAGAAGAAGAAGAAGAAGAAGAAGAAGAAGAAGAAGAAGAAGAAGAAGAAGAAGAAGAAGAAGAAGAAGAAGGAGAAGCATAAGGAGAAGCATAAGGAGAAGCATAAGGAGAAGCATAAGGAGAAGCAGTAGATGCAGGAGAAGCAGAAGAAATAGAATAAGCAAAAGAAGCAGAAGCAGTGGGAGAAGCAGAAGAAGGAGAAGGAGAAGGAGCAGCAGAAGGAGAAGCAGAAGCAGAAAGAGAAGCAGAAACAGAAGGAGAAAAAAAGGAGAAGCAGGAGAGTCAGAAGAAGCAGAAGTAGAAACAGAAAGAGAAGTAGAAGAAGGAGAAGAAGAAGTAGAATCAGAAGAAACAGAAGAAGAAGAAGAAGAAGAAGAAGAAGAAGAAGAAACAGAAGCAAAAGAAACAGAAGAAGGAGAAGAGCATAAGCAGAAGCAGAAGGAAAAGAAGAAGCAGAAGGAGAAGCAGAAAGAGAAGCAGGAGAAGATGAAGAAGCAGGAGAAGAAGAAGCAGAAGAAACAGGAGAAGCCGAAGAAGCAGAATCTGAAGCAGAAGGAGAAACAGAAGAAGCACAATGTGAAGCAGAAGCAGAAGAAACAGAAATAGTAGAATAAGCAGAAGCAGAAGCACCAGGAGAAGCAGAAGAAGAAGAAGGAGAAGGCGAAAGAGAAGGATTAGGAGTAGGAGAAGCAAAAGGATAAGCAGAACCAGAAAGAGACGCAGAAGGAGAAGCAGCACGAGAAGTAGGAGTAGCAGGAGAAGAAGAAGCAGGAGAAGCAGAAGTAACAGAAGGCGCAGAAGCAGAATGAGAAGCAGAAGGAGAAATTGAAGCAGAAGCAGAAGCAGAAGGAGAAGCAGAAGCAGAAGAAGAAGCAGAAGAAGGAGAAGGACAAGGAGAAGGAGAAAGAGAAGCAGAAAGAGAAGCAGAACGAGAAGCAGGAGAAGCAGAAGCTGGAGAAGCCGAAGCAGAAGAAACAGAAGAAGGGGAAGAAGCAGAAGCAGAAGGAGAAGCAGAAACAGAAGGAAAAGCAGAAAGAGAAGCAGGAGAATCAGAAGAAGCAGCAGCAGAAGAAGCCGAAAAAGAAAAAGCAGAACCTGAAGCAGAAGGAGAAGCAGGAGAAGCAGAAGAAGCAGAATCTGGAGAAGCAGAAGGAGAAGCAGAAGCAGAAAGAGAAGCAAAAGCAGAAGGAGAAGCAGAAGGAACAGAAGAAACAGAGGCAGTATCAGAAGAAGCAGAAGATTCAGAAGCAGAAGGAGAAGCAGAAGGAAAAGCAGAAGATCTAGAAGGAGAAGGAGAAGGAGAAACAGGAGTAGAAGCAGAAAGAGAAGCAGAAGAAGGAGCAGTAGAAGGAAAAGCAGCAGGAGAAATAGAAAGAGCAGCAGAAGGAGAAGCAGGAAATGCAGAAACAGGAGAAGAACAAGCAGAAGAAACAGGAGAAGGACAAGAAGCAGAAGCAGAAGGAGAAGCAGAAAGAGAAGGAGGGGAAGCAGAAGAAGCAGAAGCAGGAGAAGCAGAAGCATAAGAATCCGAAGAAGCAGAAGCAGAACCTGAAGCAGAAGGAGAAGCAGGAGAAGCAGAAGAAGCAGAATCTGGAGAAGCAGAATGAGAAGCAGAAGGAGAAGCAGAAGCAGAAAGAGAATCAAAAGCAGAAGGAGAAGCAGAAGAAACAGAAGAAGTAGAAGCAGTTGTAGCAGGAGCAGATCGAGAAGCAGAAGGAAAAGCAGAAGAACAAGAAGGAGAAGGAGAAACAGAAGGAGAAGCAGAAGGAGAAGCAGAAAGAGAAGCAGGTAAAGCAGAAGAAGAAGCAGAAGGAGAATCAGAAGGAGAAGCAGAAGAAGGAGAAGGAGAAGCAGAAGCAGAAGAAGATGCAGAAGGAGAAGCAGAAGAAGCAGAAACAGAAGGAGAAGCAGGAAAAGCAGAAGAAGCAGAAGCAAAAGGTGAAGCAATAGAAGGAGAAGGAGAAGCAGAGGTAGAAGAAGAAGCATAAGGACAAGCACAAGCAGAAGGAGATGCAGAAGGAGAAGCAGGAGAAGCAGAAGAAGCAGAAGCTGAAGGAGAAGCAGAAGTAGGAGAAGGAGAAGGAGGAGAAGCAGAAGCAGAAGGAGAAGCAGAAGCAGAATGAGAAGCAGAAAGAGAAGCAGGAGGAGGACAAGAAGCAGAAGCAGGAGAAGCCGAAAGAGAAGAAGCAGAAACAGAAGCAGAAGGAGAAGCAGATGCAGAAGGAGAAGCAGCAGAAGAAGTAGAACCAGAAATCCAGGCACGAGAAACAGAAGAAGCAGAAGCAGAAGGAGAAGCAAAAAGAGAAGCAGAAGGAGAAGTAGAAAAAGCAGCAGAAGAAGCAGAAAAAGAAGCAGGAGAAGCAGAAGCAGAAAGAGAAGTAGAAGCAGAAGAAGCAGAAGAAGCAGAAGAAGAAGCAGTAGAAGCATAAGAAGCAGAAGCAGGAGAAGCAGAATCAGAAGAATAAGAAGAAGCATAAGAAGCAGAAGCAGAGGGAGAAACAGAAGAAGGAGAAGGAGCAGCAGAAGGTGAAGCAGAAGGAGATGCAGAAACAGAAAGCGAAGCAGAAATAGAAGGAGAAGAAGAAGGAGAAGTTGGAGAATCAGAAGAAGCAGAAGCAGAAAGAGAAGCAGAAGAAGGAGAAGGAGAAGCAGAAGGAGAAGGACAAGCAGGAGAAGCAGAAGAAGCAGAAGCGGGAGAAGCAGAAGAAGAAGAAGAAGAAACAGGAGAAGGAGAAGGAGCAGAAGGAGAAGCAGAAGCAGAAGGAGAAGCAGAAAGAGAAGCAAAAGAAGCAGAAGAAGCAGTAGCAGGAGAAGCAGAAGCAGAAGAAACAGAAGAAGCCGAAGAATCAGAAGGAGAACCTGAAGCAGAAGGAGAAGCAGAAGAAGCAGAAGCTGGAAAAGCAGAAGCAGAAGAAACCGAACAAGCAGAAGAAGCAGAAGCAGAACGAGAAGCAGAAGAAGAAGAAGGAGAAAGAGAAGGATTAAGAGTAGGAGGAGCAGAAGCAGAATAAGAAGCAGAAAGAGAAGCAGAAGAAGAAGCAGAAGGAGAAACAGAAGAAGCAGAAGCAGGAGAAGCAGAAGCAGAAGCAGAATGAGAAGCACAAGAAGGAGAAATTGAAGGAGAAGGAGAAGGAGACGGAGAAGCAGAAGGAGAAGTAGGAGAAGCAGAAGAAGGAGAAGCAGGAGAAGCAGAAACAGAAGAAACAGAAGGAGAAGAGCAGAAGCAGAAGGAGAAGCAGAAGTAGAAGCAGAAGAAGCAGAAGCTGAAGCAGAAGAAGAAGAAACAGAAAAAGCAGAAGAATCAGAAGAAGAAGCAGCAGGAGAAGCAGAAGAAGAAGAAGGAGAAGGAGAAAGAGAAGGATTAGGAGTAGGAGAAACAGAAGGATAAGCAGAAGCAGAAAGAGAAAGAGAATGAGAAGGAGAAGCAGGAGAAGCAGAAGAAGCAGAAGCAGGAGAAGCAGAAGCAGAAGAAACATAGGAAGGAGAAGAAGCAGAAGGAGAAGCAGAAACAGAAGGAAAAGCAGAAAGAGAAGCAGGAGAAGCAGAAGAAGCAGCAGCAGGAGAAGCAGAAGCAGAAGAACCCGAAGAAGCAGAAGCAGAACCTGAAGCAGAAGGAGTAGCAGGAGAAGCAGAAGAAGCAGAATCTGAGAAGCAGAAGGAGAAGCAGAAGCAGAAAGAGAAGCAAAAGCAGAAGGAGAAGCAGAAGGGGAAGCAGAAGAAACAGAAGAAGCAGAGGCAGTAGCAGAGGAAGCAGAAGATGCAGAAGCAGAAGGAGAAGCAGAAGGAAAAGCAGAAGAACGAGAGGAGAAGGAGTAGGAGAAACAGAAGGAGAAGCAGAAAGAGAAGCAGGAGAAGGAGCAGGAGAAGGAAAAGCAGCAGGAAAAGCAGAAAGAGCAGCAGAAGGAGAAGCAGAAGCAGAAGCAGAAGTAGAAGCAGAAAAAGGAGAAGCAGAAGGAGAAGCATAAAGAGAAACAGAAGGAGAAGCAGGAGAAGCAGAAGCAGGGGAAGCAGAATCAAAAGAAATAGAAGAAGGATAAGAAGCAGAAGCAGAAAGAGAAGCAGAAAAAGAAGGAGAAGTAGAAATAGAAGCAGAAGAAGCTGAAGAAGCAGAAGCAGAACCTCAAGCAGAAGGAGAAGCAGGAGAAGCAGAAGAAGCAGAATCTGGAGAAGAAGGAGAACCAGAAGGAGAAGCAGAAGCAGAAAGAGAAGCAAAAGCAGAAGGAGAAGCAGAAAGGGAAGGAGAAGAAACAGAAGAAGCAGAAGCAGTAGCAGAAGAAGCTGAAGATGCTGAAGCAGATAGAGAAGCAGAAGGAATAGCAGAATAACGACAAGGAGAAACAGAAGGAGAAGAAGAATGAGAAGCAGAAGGAGAAGCAGGAAAAACAGAAGAAGCAGAAACAGACGGAGAAGCAGAAGAAGGAGAAGCAGAAGCAGAAGAAGAAGCAGAAAGAGAAGCAGAAGGAGAAGCAGAAGGAGAAACAGAAGAAGAAGAAGCAGGAAAAGGAGAAGCAGAATGAGAAGCACAAGAAGGAGAAATTGAAGAAGGAGAAGCAGAAGGAGAAGTAGGAGAAGCAGAAGAAGAAGAAGCAGGAGAAGCAGAAACAGAAGAAACAGAAGGAGAAGAGCAGAAGCAGAAGGAGAAGCAGAAGGAGAAGCAGAAGAAGCAGAAGCTGAAGCAGAAGAAGAAGAAACAGAAAAAGCAGAAGAAGCAGAAGAAGAAGAAGGAGGAGAAGCAGAAGAAGAAGAAGGAGAAGGAGAAAGAGAAGGATTAGGAGTAGTAGAAACAGAAGGATAAGCAGAAGCAGAAAGAGAAGGAGAAGGAGAAGCAGGAGAAGCAGAAGAAGCAGAAGCAGGAGAAGCAGAAGCAGAATGAAAAGCAGAAGAAGGAGAAATTGAAACAGAAGAAGATGCAGAAGGAGAAGCAGAAGCAGAAGGAGAAGCAGAAGAAGGAGAAGCAGAAGGAGAAGCATAAAGAGAAACAGAAGGAGAAGCAGGAGAACAGAAGCAGGAGAAGCAGAATCAAAAGAAATAGAAGAAGGATAAAAAGCAGAAGCAGAAAGAGAAGCAGAAACAGAAGGAGAAGCAGAAATAGAAGCTGAAGAAGCAGAAGCAGAACCTGAAGCAGAAGGAGAAGCAGGAGAAGCAGAAGAAGCAGAATCTGGAGAAGAAGGAGAACCAGAAGGAGAAGCAGAAGCAGAAAGAGAAGCAAAAGCAGAAGGAGAAGCAGAAAGAGAAGCAGCAGGAATAGCAGAATAACGACAAGGAGAAACAGAAGGAGAAGAAGAATGAGAAGCAGAAGGAGAAGCAGGAAAAACAGAAGAAGCAGAAACAGACGGAGAAGCAGAAGAAGGAGAAGCAAAAGCAGAAGAAGAAGCAGAAGGAAAAGCACAAGCAGAAGGAGATGCAGAAGTAGTAGCAGGAGAAGCAGAAGAAGCAGAAGCAGAAGGAGAAGAAGAAGGAGAAGAAGCAGAATCAGAAGAAGCAGAAGGAGAAGTAGAAAGAGAAGCCGACGAAGAGAAGCAGAACGAGAAGCAGGAGAAGCAGAAGAAGCAGAGCGGGAGAAGCAGAAGCAAAAGAAACAGAAGAAATAGAAGGAGCAGAAGCAGAAGGAGGAGCAGAAGCAGAAGGAGAAGCAGAAAGAGAAGCAGGAGAAGCAGAAGAAGCAGGAGAAGCAGAAGCAGAAGAAACAGGAGAAGCCGAAGAAGCAGAAGCAGAATCTGAAGCAGAAGGAGAAACAGAAGAAGGACAATCTGAAGCAGAAGCAGAAGAAACAGAAATAGTAGAATAAGCAGAAGCAGAAGCATCAGGAGAAGCAGAAGAAGAAGACGGAGAAGGCGAAAGAGGAAGATTAGGAGTAGGAGAAGCAAAAGGATAAGCAGAACCAGAAAGAGACGCAGAAGGAGAAGCAGCAAGAGAAGCAGGAGAAGCAGAAGAAACAGAAGGCGCAGAAGCAGAATGAGAAGCAGAAGGAGAAATTGAAGCAGAAGCAGAAGGAGAAACAGAAGCAGAAGGAGTAGCAGAAGAAGGAGAAGGAGAAGCAGAAAGAGAAGCCGAACGAGAAGCAGGAGAAGCAGAAGCAGGAGCAGCAGAAACAGAAGAAACAGAAGAAGGAGAAGAAACAGAAGGAGAAGCAGAAACAGAAGGAAAAGCAGAAAGAGAAGCAGGAGAAGCAGAAGAAGCAGAATCTGGAGAAGCAGAAGGAGAAGCAGAAGGAGAAGCAGAAGCAGAAGGAGAAGCAGAAGAAGGAGAAAGAGAAGGAGAAGCAGAACGAGAAGCAGAACGAGAAGCTGGAGAAGCCGAAGCAGGAGAAGCAGAAGCAGGAGAACCAGAAGCAGAAGAAACAGAAGAAGGAGAAGAAGCTGAAGCAGAAGGAGAAGCAGAAACAGAAGGAAAAGCAGAAAGAGAAGCAGGAGAAGCAGAAGAAGCAGCAGCAGGAG
>NW_012293548.1:0-6496 GCF_000151885.1 Dipodomys ordii | reverse complement strand
TCCCTCCTGTCTCCCGCATTGTCCCACACAGTGTCCCACTGTGTCCCGCTGTGTCCTCGCTGTGTCCACTGCTGTGTCCTGCTGTGTTCCCGCTGTGTCCCACTGCGTCCCGCTGTGTCCCGCTGTGCCCTCACTGTGTCCCGTTGTGTCCACAGCTTTGTACCATGCTGTGTAACGCTGTGTCTCCGTTGAATCTACGCTGTGTCCCGCTGGGTGCCGCTGTGTCCTCGCTGTGTCCCCCGCTGTGTCCCGCTGTGTCCTCGTTGTGTCCCCCGCTGTCTCCTGCTCTGTACCCTGCTGTGTCTCAAGCTTTGTCCCCGCTGTGTCCCACTGTGTCCCGCTGTGTCCCGCTGTGCCCCCACTGTGGCCCGTTGTGTTCACAGCTGTGTACCACGCTGTGTAACGCTGTGTCCCCGCAGTATCGACGCTGTATACCGCTGGGTCCCGCTGTGTCCTCGCTGTGTTCCCGCTGGGTCCCGCTGTGTCCCCCCTGTGTGCCCCTCTGTGTCCCACTGTGTCCCGCTCTGTCCCCCGCTGTGTCCCCCGCTGTGTCCCTATGTGTCCCACGCTTTGTCCCCCTGTGTCCCCGCAGTTTCCCCGCTGTGTCCCGCTGTTTCCCACTGTGTTCTGTGGTGTCCCGCTTTGTCCCCCGCTGTGTCCCCCAGTGAGTCGCCGCTGTGTCCCCGCTTTGTCCCGCTGAGTCCTCCATGTGTCCCCCGCTGTGTCCCGCTGTGTCCGGCTGTGTCCCCCGCTGTGTCCCCCGCTGTGTCCCCGCAGTGTCAGCGCTGTGTCCCGCTGTGTCCTCGCTGTGTCCCCCGCTGTCTCCCGCTGTGTCCCCCGCTGTGTCCCGCTGTGTCCCCAGCTGTGCCCTGCAGTGTCCCGCTCTGTCCCGCTGTGTCCTCGCTGTGTCCCCGCTGTGTCCCCCGCTCTCTCCAGCTCTGTCCCCTGCTGTGTCTCACGCTTTGTCCCCGCTGTGTCCCACTGCGTCCCGCTGTGTCCCGCTGTGCCCCCACTGTGTCCCGTTGTGTCCACAGTTTTGTACCATGCTGTGTAACGCTGTGTCTCCGCTGTATCGACGCTGTGTCCCGCTGGGTGCCGCTGTGTCCTCGCTGTGTTCCCCGCTGTGTCCAGCTGTTTCCCCCACTGTGTCCCCCACTGTGTCCTCGCTGTGTCCCGCTGTGTCCCGCTTTGTCCCCCAATGTGTCCCGCAGTGACCCCGCTGTGTCCCGCTGTGTCCCACTGTGTCCCGTGGTGTCCCACTTTTTCCGCCGCTGTGTCCCCGGCTGAGTCTCGCTGTGTCCCCACTGTGTCCTCTCTGTGTCCCCGCTGTGTCTTGCTCTGTTCCCCACTGTGTCTCCCGTTTTGTCCCTGTGTGCCCCACTGTGTCCCGCTGTGTCCCGCTGTGTCCCCCACTGTGTCCCGTGGTGTCAACAGCTGTGTACCCCGCGGTGTCCCCGCTGTATCGACGCTGTGTCCCGCTGGGTCCTGCTGTGTCTCTCTCTGTGTTCCCCACTCTGTCCCGCTGTGTCCCCCGCTGTGTCACTCGCTGTGTCCCCCGCTGTGTCCCGCTGTGTCCCGCTGTGTCCCCCGCTGTGTCCTTGCTGTGTCCCCGCTGGGTCCCGCTGGGTCCCGCAGTGTCCCCCGCTGAGTCCCGTTGTGTCACCTCTGTGTCCCGCTGTGTCCCCGCTCTATGGATGCTGTGTCCCGCTGGGTCCCGCTGGGTCCTCTCTTTGTTCCCCGCTGTGTCCCGCTGTGTCCCCCGCTGTGTCTCTCGCTGTGTCCCGCTGTGTCCCCGGCTGTGCCCGGCTGTGTCCCGCTGTGTCCCCCGCTGTGTCCTTGCTGTGTCCCCGCTGTGTCCCGCTGTGTCCCGCAGTGTCCCCAGCAGTGTCCCGCAGTGTCACCGCTGTGTCCCGCTTTGTCCTCGCTGTGTCCTCCGCTGTGTCCCACTTTGTCCCTGCTGTGTACTCCGCTGTGTCCCTCTGTGTCCCCCGCTGTGTCCCGCTGTGTCCCCTGCTGTGTCCCCACTGTGTCACGCTGTGTTTCGCTGTGTCCGGCTGTGTCCTCGCTCTGTCTCATTCAGTGTCCAGCTGTGTCCTCCCTGTGTCCCCCGCTGTGTCCCGCTAAGTCCCCTGCTGTGTCCCGCTGAGTCCCGCTGTGTCACGCTCTGTCCCATCTGTGTCCCTCTGTGTCCAGCTCTGTCCCCGTTGTGTGTCCGCTGTGCCCCGCTGTGTACCCTTCTGTGTCCAGCTGTGTCCCCTCTGTGTCCCGCTGTGTCCCTTCTCTGTCCCCCGCTGTCCACCGCTGTGTCCCCGGGCTGTGTCCCGCAGTGTCCCCGCTGTGTCCCGCTGTGTCCTACTGTGTCCCGTGGTGTCCCGCTTTTTCCCCTCTATGTCCCCTGCTGAGTCCCCTCTGTGTCCCCGCTGTGTCCAGCTGTGTCCTCGCTGTGTCCTCCGCTGTCTCCCGCTTTGTCCCATGCTGTGTCCTACTGTGTCCCACTGTGTCCCTGCTGTGTCCCCCGCTGTGTCCCGCTGTGTTCCGTGGTGTCCCGCTTTGTCCCCCGCTGTGTCCCACTGTGTCCACTGCTGGGTCCCCGCTGGGTCCCGCTGTGTCTCGCTGTTTCACGCTGTGTCGTCGCTTTGTCCCATGCTGTGCCCCGCTGTGTCCTCCCTGTGTCCCCCGCTGTGTCCTGCTGTGTCCCCCGCTGTGCCCCGCAGTGTCCCGCTGTGTCGCGCTGTGTCCTCGCTGTGTCCCACTGTGTCCCCGCTGTTTCCCCGCTGGGTCCTTCTGTGTCCCGCTGGGTCCCGCTGGGTCCCCCGCTTTCTCCCGCTGTGTCCCCGCAGTGTCACCGCTGTGTCCCGCTGTGTCCCACTGTGTCCTGTGGTGTCCCGATTTGTCCCCCGCTATGTCCCCTGCTGAGTCCCCTCTGTGTCCCCGCTGTGTCCCGCTGTGTCCCCCGCTGTGTCCCGCTGTGTCCCCCGCTGTGTCCTGCTGTGTCCCGCTGTGTCCTGCTGGGTCCCGCTGTGTCCCCGCTGTGTCCCCGCTGTGTCCCGCTGTGTCCCCCGCTGTGTCCCGCTGTGTCCCCGCAGGTTCACCGCTGTTTCACGCTGTGTCCCGCTGTGTTCCGTGGTGTCCCGCTTTGTCCCCCGCTGTGGCCTCCCTGAGCCACCTCTGTGTCCCCGCTGTGTCCCGCTGTGTCCTCTCTGTGTCCGCCTCTGTCTCCCGCTCTGTCCACCGCTGTGTCTCATGATTTGTCCCCGCTGGGTCCCACTGTGTCCCGCTCTGTCCCCCACTGTGTCCCCCGCTGAGTCCTCTATGTGTCGCCACTGTGTCCCGCTGTGTCCTCGCTGTGTCCCCTGCTATCTCCCGCTTTGTCCCACGCTGTGTCCCGCTGTGTCCCGCTGTGTCCTCGCTGTGTCCCTGGCTGTGTCCTGCTGTGTTCCCGCTGTGTCCCAATCTGTGTCCTGCTGTGTCCCGCTGTGTGCCCCGCTGTGTCCTGCTGGGTGCCGCTGTGTCCCCGCTGTGTCCCCGCTGTGTCCTCGCTGTGTCCCGCTGTGTCTACTGCTGTGTCCCCACTGTGTCCCGCTGTGTCTCGCTGTGTCCCGCTGTGTCCTCGCTGTTTCCCACGCTGTGTTCTGCTGTGTCCTCGCTGTGTCCCCCGCTGTGTCCGTTGTGTACCCAGCTGTGTACCCCGCTGTGTCCCGCTGTGTCCCCGCTGTATCGACGCTGTGTCCCGCTTGGTCCCGCTGTATCCTCGCTGTGTTCCCCGCTGTGTCCCGCTGTTTAACCCTCTGTGTCCCCCGCTGTGTCCCGCTGTGTCCCGCTGTGTACTGCTGTGTCCCCCGCAGAGTCCCGCTGTGTCCCCGCTGTGTCCCCCCTGTGTCCCCCGCTGTGTCCGGCTGTGTCCGGCTGTGTCCCCCGCTGTGTCCCCCGCAGTGTCAGCGCTGTGTCCCGCTGTGTCCTCGCTGTGTCCCCCGCTGTCTTCCGCTCTGTACCCCGCTGTGTCTCAAGCTTTGTCCCCGCTGTGTCCCACTGTGTCCCGCTGTGTCCCGCTGTGCCCCCACTGTGTCCCGTTGTGTTCACAGCTGTGTACCACGCTGTGTAACGCTGTGTCCCCGCTGTATCGACGCTGTGTACCGCTGGGTCCCGCTGGGTCCTCGCTGTGTTTCCCGCTGTGTCCCGCTGTGTCCCCCATTGTGTCCCCTGCTGTGTCCCTATGTGTCCCACGCTTTGTCCCCCTGTGTCCCCGCAGTTTCCCCGCTGTGTCCCGCTGTTCCCCACTGTGTTCTGTGGTGTCCCGCTTTGTCCCCCGCTGTGTCCCCTGGTGAGTCGCCGCTGTGTCCCCGCTTTGTCCCGCTGAGTCCTCCATGTGTCCCACGCTGTGTCCCGCTGTGTCCCGCTGTGTCCCGCTGTGTCCACACTGTGTCCTACTCTGTGTTCCGCTGTGTCTTCGCTGTGTCCCCCGCTGTGTCCCGCTGTGTCCCCCGCTGTGCCCTGCAGTGTCCCGCTCTGTCCCGCTGTGCCCTCGCTGTGTCCCGCTGTGTCCCCCACTGTTTCCCCTGCTGTGTCCGGCTGTGTCCCCCACTGTGTCACGCTCTGTCCCCCTCTGTGTCCCGCTGTGTCCCCCGCTGTGTCCCACTGTGTCCCCGCAGTGTCACTGCTGTTTCCTGCTGTGTGCCGCTGTGTTCCGTGGTGTCCCTCTTTGTCTCCCGCTGTGTCCCTCGCTGTGTCCCGCTGTGTCCGACTGTGTCCCGCTCTGTCCCCGCTGTGTCCCACTGTGTCCCGCTGTGTCCCACTGCGTCCCGCTGTGTCCCGCTGTGCCCCCACTGTGTCCCGTTGTGTCCACAGCTTTGTACCATGCTGTGTAACGCTGTGTCTCCGCTGTATCGACGCTGTGTCCCGCTGGGTCCCGATGTGTCCTCGCTGTGTTCCCCGCTGTGTCCAGCTGTTTCCCCCACTTTGTCCCCCACTGTGTCCTCGCTGTGTCCCCCGCTGTGTCCCTCTGTGTCCCGCTGTGTCCTCGCTGTGTCCCCCTCTGTGTCCCGCTGTGTCCCCCGCCGTGTCCCGCTGTGTCCCGCTGTGTCCCGCTGCGTCCCCGCTGTGTCCGGCTGTGTCCCGCTTTGTCCCCCACTGTGTCCCGCAGTGACCCCGCTGTGTCCCGCTGTGTCCCACTGTGTCCTATGGTGTCCCGCTTTGGCCCCGCTGTGTCCCCGGCTGAGTCTCGCTGTGTCCCCACTGTGTCCTCTCTGTGTCCCCCGCTGTGTCCTGCTCTGTTCCCCACTGTGTCTCCCGTTTTGTCCCCGCTGTGCCCCACTGTGTCCCGCTGTGTCCCGCTGTGTCCCCCACTGTGTCCCATGTTGTCAACAGCTGTGTACCCCGCGGTGTCCCCGCTGTATCAAAGCTGTGTCCCGCTGGGTCCCGCTGTGTCTCTCTCTGTGTTCCCCACTGTGTCCCGCTGTGTCCCCCGCTGTTTCACTCACTGTGTCCCCCGCTGTGTCCCGCTGTGTCCCGCTGTGTCCCCCGCTGTGTCCTTGCTGTGTCCCCGCTGGGTCCCGCTGGGTCCCGCAGTGTCCCCCGTTGAGTCCCGTTGTGTCACCGCTGAGTCCCGCTGTGTCCCCGCTGTGTCCCAATGTGTCCTCGCTGTGTCCCACGCTGGGTCCCGCTGTGTCCCCCATGTGTCCCCGCTGTGTCCGGCTGTGTCCGGCTGTGTCACCCGCTGTGTCCCCCGCAGTGTCAGCGCTGTGTCCCGCTGTGTCCTCGCTGTGTCCCCCGCTGTCTCCCGCTCTGTTCCCCGCTGTGTCTCAAGCTTTGTCCCCGCTGTGTCCCACTGTGTCCCTAGCTGTGTCCCGCTGTGTCCCGCTGTTTCCCCCGCTTTGTCTCGCTGAGTCCCATCTGTGTCGCCGCTGTGTCCCACTATGTTCCCGCAGTGTCCCCGCTGTGTCCCGCAGTGTCCTCACTGTGTCCCCCGAGTGTCCCGTTGTGTCCCCCAGCTGTGCACCCCGCTGTGTCCCGCTGTGTCCCCGCTGTAACGGCGCTGGGTCCCGCTGGGTCCCGCTATGTCCTCCCTGTGTTCCCCGCTGTGTCCCGCTGTGTCCCGCTGTGTCACGCTCTGTCCGCTCTGTGTCCCTCTGTGTCCAGCTCTGTCCCTGTTGTGTGTCCGCTGTGCCCCGCTGTGTACCCTTCTGTGTCCAGCTGTGTCCCCTCTGTGTCCCGCTGTGTCCCTTCTCTTTCCCCCGCTGTCCACCGTTGTGTCCCCCGTCTGTGTCCCGCAGTGTCCCCGCTGTGTCCCGCTGTGTCCTACTGTGTCCCGTGGTGTCCCGCTTTTTCCCCTCTATGTCCCCTGCTGAGTCCCCTCTGTGTCCCCGCTGTGTCCAGCTGTGTCCTCGCTGTGTCCTCCGCTGTCTCCCGCTTTGTCCCACGCTGTGTCCTACTGTGTCCCACTGTGTCCCTGCTGTGTCCCCCGCTGTGTCACGCTGTGTCCCGCTGTGTCCCCCGCTGT
>NW_012293547.1:0-6497 GCF_000151885.1 Dipodomys ordii | reverse complement strand
TGTCCTCTGCTGTCCCCCGCTGTGTCCCCCGCTGTGTCCCCCAACTGTGACCCGCTGTGTCCTGCTGTGTCCCCCGCTGTGTCCCCACTGTGTGCCCCCTGTGTCCCACTGTGTACCCCGCTGTGTCCAGCTGTGTTCCCGCTGTGTCCCGCTGTGACCCGCTGTGTTCCCAGCTGTGTCCCGCTGTGTACCCCTCTGTGTCCCCCTCTGTGTCCCGCTGTGTTCCCCGCTGTGTCCCTCTGTGTCCTGCTGTGTCCCCCGCTGTGTCCCTGCTGTGTCCCCGCTGTGTCCTGCTGTATACGGCTGTGTCCCCCGCTGAGTCCTGCTGTGTCCCCGCTGTGTCCCGCTGTGTTCCCCATGTGTCCCCCGCTGTGTCCCACTGTGTCCCACTGTGTCCCCCACTGTTTCCCCCGCTGTGTCCGGCTGTGTCCCCCGCTGTGTCCCGCTGTGTCCACTGCTGTGTCCCCGCTGTGTCCCGCTTTTTCCCCGGCTGTGTCCCCAGCTGTGTCCCGCTGTGTCCTCCGCTTTGTCCCGCTGTGTCCCACTGTGTCCCCACTGTGTCCCGCTGTGTCCCGCTGTGTCACCGTTGTGCCCGCTGTGTCCCCCTGTGTACCCCGCTGTGTCCAGCTATGTCACCGCTGTGTCCTGCTGTGGCCCATCTCTGTCTCCGCTGTCCCCCGCTGTGTCCCCCTCTGTGTGCCACTGTGTCCTGCTATGTCCCCCGCTTTGTCCTGCTGTGTCCCCGCAGTGTCCCCGCTGTGTCCTGCTGTGTCACACTGTGTCCCGTGGTGTCCCACTTTGTCCCCCGCTGTTTCCCCCGCTGTGTCCTCCGCTGACTCCCCTCTGTATCGACGCTGTGTCCCGCTGTGTCCCGCTGTGTCCTCGCTGTGTTCCCCGCTGTGTCCCGCTGTGTCACCTGCTGTGTCCCCCGCTGTGTCCTCGCTGTGTCCCCCGCTGTGTCCCGCTGTGTCCTTGCTAGGTCCCCCGCTGTGTCCCGCTGTGTCCCCCACTGTGTCCCGCTGTGTCCGACTGTGTTCCGCTCTGTCCCCGCTGTGTCCCGCTGTGTCCCCGCTGTGTGCCAGCTGTGTACCGCTGTGTACCCCGCTGTGTCCAGCTGTGTCACCGAGGTGTCCCGCTGTGGCCCTACACTGTCTCCGCTCTGTCCCCCGCTTTGGTCCGTTGTGTCCCGCTGTGTCCCCCGCTTTGTCCTACTGTGTCCCCACAGTGTCCCACTGTGTCCAGCTGTGTCTCACTGTGTCCCGTGGTGTCCCTCTTTGTCCCCCGCTGTGTCCCCCACTGAGTCCCCTCTGTGTGGCCGCTGTGTCCTGCTGTGTGCTCGCTGTGTCCCCCGCTGTCTCCCGCTTTTTCCCCCGCTGCGTTGTGCTGTGTCCCGCTGCGTCCTCGCTGTGTCCCCCGCTGTGTCCCGCTGTGTCCCCGCTATGTCCCCAGCTGTGTTCCGCTGTGTCCCGCTCTGTACCCCGCTGTGTCTCGCTATGTTCCCGCAGTGTCCCGCTGTGTCCTGCTGTGTCCTCGCTGTGTCCCCCGCTGTGTCCTGTTGTGTCCCCAGCTGTGTACCTCGCTGTGTCCCGCTGTGTCCCCGCTATATCGAGGCTGGATCCCGCTGGGTCCCGCTGTGTCCTCCCTGTGTCCCCCGCTGTGTCCCGCTGTGTCCGCCATTGTGTCCCGCTGTGTCTACAGCTTTGTCCCCACTGTGTCCCGCTGTGTCCCGCTGTGTCCTCGCTGTGTCCCACGCTGTGTTCCGCTGTGGCCTTGCTTTTTTCCCCGCTGTGTCCCGCTGTGTACCCCTCTGTGTCCCCCGCTGTGTGTCGCTGTGTCCCCCGCTGTGTCCATGCTCTTTCCCCTCTGTGTCCCGCTGTGTCCCGCTGTGTACTGCTGTGTCCCCCGCTGAGTCCCGCTGTGTCCCAATGTGTCCTCGCTCTGTCCCCCTCTGTGTACCTCTGTGTCCTTCCTGTGTCCCACGCTGTGTCCCGCTGTGTCTCATTGGGTCCCGTGGTGTCCCTCTTTGTCCCCCGCTTTGTTCCCCGCTGAGTCCCCTCTATGTGGCCGCTGTGTCCTGCTGTGGCTCGCTGTGTCCCCCGCTGTCTCCCGCTTTGTCCCCCGCTGTGTTCCGCTGTGTCCCGCTGCGTCCTCGCTGTGTCCCGATGTGTCCCCCACTGTGTCCCGCTGTGTCCCCTGCTGTGTCCCCACTGTGTCACGCTGTGTTTCGCTGTGTCCGATGTGTCCTCGCTCTGTCTCCCTCAGTGTCCACCTGTGTCACGCTCTGTCCCTTCTGTGTCCCTCTTTGTCCAGCTCTGTCCCCGCTGTGTGTCCGCTGTGTCCCACTGTGTACCCTTCTGTGTCCAGCTGTGTCCCCTCTGTGTCCTCCTGTGTCCATTCTCTGTCCCGCGCTGTCCACCGCTGTGTCCCCCAGCTGTGTCCCGCAGTGTCCCCGCTGTGTCCCGTTGTGTCCTACTTTGTCCCGTGGTGTCCCGCTTTTTTCCCTCTATGTCCCCTGCTGAGTCCCATCTGTGTCCCCGCTGTGTCCAGCTGTGTCCTCGCTGTGTCCTCTGCTGTCTCCCGCTTTGTCCCACGCTGTGTCCTACTGTGTCCCACTGTGTCCCGCTGTGTCCCCGCTGTGTCCCCGCTTTGTCCCGCTGTGTCCCAAGATGTGTCCCGCTGTGTCCCGCTGTGTCCCCGCAGGTTCACCTCTGTTTCACGCTGTGTCCTGCTGTGTTCCGTGGTGTCCCGCTTTGTCCCCCGCTGTGTACCGCTGTGTCCACTGCTGGGTCCCCGCTGTGTCTCGCTGTGTCTCGCTGTGTCCCGCTGTGTCCTCGCTTTGTCCCATGCTGTGTTAAGCTGTGTCCTCCCTGTGTCCCCCGCTGTGTCCCGCTGTATCCCCCGCTGTGCCCCGCAGTGTCCCGCTGTGTCCCGCTGTGTCCCGCTGGGTCCCCCGCTGTGTCCCGCTGTGACCCCGGCTGTGCCCCGCAGTGTCCCGCTGTGTCCCGCTCTGTCCCCCACTGTGTCCCCCGCTGAGTCCTCTATGTGTCAACGCTGTGTCCTGCTGTGTCCTCGCTGTGTCCCCTGCTGTCTCCCGCTTTGTCCCACGCTGTGTCTCACTGTGTCCCGCTGTGTCCTTGCTGTGTTCCCCGCTGTGTCCCGCTGGGTCCCGCTGTGTCCCCCACTGTGTCCCGCTGTGTCCCCGCAGGTTCACCGCTGTTTCACGCTGTGTCCTGCTGTGTTCCGTGGTGTCCCGCTTTGTCCCCCGCTGTGTCCCGCTGTGTCCACTGCTGGGTCCCCGCTGTGTCCCACTGTGTCTCGCTGTGTCCGCTGTGTCCCGCTGTGTCCTCGCTGTGTCCCCCGCTGTGTCCTGCTGTGTTCCCGCTGTGTCCCATGCTGTGTCCCGCTGTGTCCCGCTGTGTGCCCCGCTGTGTCCCACTATGTTCCCGCAGTGTCCCCGCTGTGTCCCCGCTGTGTCCTCGCTGTGTTCCCCGCTGTGTCCAGCTGTGTCCCCCGCTGTGTCCCGCTGTGTCTACTGCTGTGTCCCCACTGTGTCCCCCTGTGTCTCGCTGTGTCCCGCTGTGTCCTCGCTGTTTCCCACGCTGTGTTCTGCTGTGTGCTCACTGTGTCCCCCGCTGTGTCCCGTTGTGTCCCCAGCTGTGTACCCCGCTGTGTCCCGCTGTGTCCCCGCTGTATCGACGTTGTATCCCGCTTGGTCCCGCTGTGTCCTCGCTGTGTTCCCCGCTGTGTCCTGCTGTTTAGCCCTCTGTGTCCCCCGCTGTGTCCCCATGTGTCCTCGCTGTGTTCCGCGCTGGGTCCCGCTGTGTCCCCGCTGTGTCCCAATGTGTCCTCGCTGTTTCCCACGCTGTGTTCTGCTGTGTCCTCGCTGTGTCCCCCGCTTTGTCCCGCTGTGTCCCCGCTGTATCGACGCTGTGTCCCGCTTGGTCCCGCTGTGTCCCCCCTGTGTCCCCTGCTGTGTCCCACTGTGTCCCGCTGTCTCCCCCGCTGTGTCCCTATGTGTCCCACGCTTTGTCCCCCTGTGTTCCCGCAGTTTCCCCGCTGTGTCCCGCTGTTTCCCACTGTGTTCTGTGGTGTCCCTCTTTGTCCCCCGCTGTGTCCCCTGGTGAGTCGCCGCTGTGTCCCCGCTTTGTCCCGCTGAGTCCTCCATGTGTCCCCCGCTGTGTTCCGCTGTGTCACCCGCTGTTTCCCGCTGTGTCCACTGCTGGATCCCGGCTGTGTCCCGCTGTGTCCCGCTGTGTCCGGCTGTGTCCTCACTGTGTCCCACTCTGTGTTCCGCTGTGTCCTCGCTGTGTCCCCCGCTGTGTCCCGCTGTGTCCCCCGCTGTGCCCTGCAGTGTCCCGCTCTGTCCCGCTGTGTCCTCGCTGTGTCCCGCTGTGTCCCCGCTGTGTCCCCGTTGTCTCCAGCTCTGTCCCCTGCTGTGTCTCACGCTTTGTCCCCGCTGTGTCCCACTGCGTCCCGCTGTGTCCCGCTGTGCCCCAACTGTGTCCCGTTGTGTCCACAGCTTTGTACCATGCTGTGTAACGCTGTGTCTCCGCTGTATCGACGCTGTGTCCCACTGGGTCCCACTGTGTCCTCGCTGTGTTCCCCGCTGTGTCCAGCTGTTTCCCCCACTGTGTCCCCCTCTGTGTCCTGCTGTGTCCCCCGCCGTGTCCCGCTGTGTCCCTCTGCGTCCCTGCTGTGTCCCGCTGTGTCCCGCTTTGTCCCCCACTGTGTCCCGCAGTGACCCCGCTGTGTCCCGCTGTGTCCCCGCTGTATCGACGCTGTGTCCCGCTGGGTCCTGCTGTGTCCTCTCTGTGTTTCCCACTGTGTCCCGCTGTGTCCCCCGCTGTGTCCCGCTGTGTCCCCCGCTGTGTCTTTGCTGTGTCCCCGCTGTGTCCCGCTGGGTCCCGCAGTTTCCCGTGCTGAGGCCCGCTGTGTCACCGCTGTGTCCCGCTCTGTCCCCGCTCTATGGACGCTGTGTCCCGCTGTGTCCCCCGCTGTGTCCCGCTTTGTCACCGCTGTGTCCCGCTGTGTCCCCCGCTGTGTCCCCCGCTGTGTGCCGCTTTGTCACCGCTGTGTCCCGCTGTGTCCTCGCTGTGTCCCCGCTGTGTCCCGCTTTGTCCCCGCTTGTGTCCCGCTGTGTCCTCGATGTGTCCCCAGCTGTGTCCCGCTTTGTCCCTGCTGTGTACCCCGATGTGTCCCGCTGTGTCCCCCGCTGTGTCCCGCTGTGTCCCCTGCTGTGTCCCCACTGTGTCACGCAGTGTTTCGCTGTGTCCGGCTGTGTCCTCGCTCTGTCTCCCTCAGTGTCCACCTGAGTCACGCTCTGTCCCTTCTGTGTCCCTCTGTGTTCAGCTCTGTCCCCGCTGTGTGTCCGCTGTGTCCCGCTGTGTACCCTTCTGTGTCCAGCTGTGTCCCCTCTGTGTCCCGCTGTGTCCCTTCTCTGTCCCCCGCTGTCCACCGCTGTGTCCCCTGCTGTGTCCCTGATGTGCCCCACTGTGTCCCCTGCTGTGTCCCTGCTGTGTCCGCGCTGTGTGCCCGCTGTGTCCCGATTTGTACCCCGCTGTGTCCAGCTGTGTCACCGAAGTGTTCCATTCTGTCCACTCTCTGTCCCCCGCTATCCCCTGCTGTGTCCCCCGCTGTGTTCCGCTGTGTCCCCCACTTTGTCCCGCTGTGTCCCCGCAGTATCGCGGCTGTGGCGCGATGTGTCACACTGTGTCCCGTGGTGTCCCGCTTTGTCCCCTGCTGTGTTCCCTGCTGAGTCCCGCTTTGTCCCCGTTGTGTCCCGCTGTGTTCCGTGGTGTCCCGTTTGTCCCCTGCTGTGTCCCCCGCTGAGTCCCCGCTGTGTCCCCGCTGTGTCCCGCTGTGTCCTCGCTGTGTCCCCCGCTGTGTCTTGCTCTGTTCCCTGCTGTGTCTCCCGCTTTGTCCCCGCTGTGCCCCGCTGTGTCCCGCTGCGTCCCGTTGTGTCCCGCTATGACCCCAACTGTGTCCCGTTGTGTCCCCAGCTGTGTACCCCGCTGTGTCCCCGCTCTATCGACGCTGTGTCCCTCGCTGTGTCCCGCTGTGTCCCCCGCTTTGTCCCGCTTTGTCCTCCCTGTCTCCCCCGCTGTGTCCTGCTGTGTCCCCCTCTGAGTCCCGCTGTGTCCCCGCTGTTTCCCAATGTGTCCTCACTGTGTCCCCCGCTGTGTCCCGCTGTGTCCCCCCTGTGTCCCCTGCTGTGTCCCGCTCTGTCCCTCTGTGTCCCCTGCTGTGTCCCCTGCTCTGTCCCACTGTGTCCCCCGCTGTGTCCCTGCTGTGTCCCCGCTGTGTCCCGCTGTGTCCCGCTGTGTCCCCCGCTGATTCCCGCTGTGTCCCAGATGTGTCCCGCTGTGTCCTCGCTGTGTCCCCTGCTGTGTCCCCTTTTGTCCCCCTGTGTCCCCCACTGTGTCCCGCAGTGACCACGTTTGTGTCCCGCTGTGTCCCACTGTGTTCCCGTGTTGTCCCGCTTTGTCCCCCGCTGTGGT
>NW_012293546.1:0-6497 GCF_000151885.1 Dipodomys ordii | reverse complement strand
GAAGCAGAAAGAGAAGCAGTAGAAGCAGAAGAGGCAGGAAAAGCAGAAGCAGAAGAAAGAGAAGAAGAAGAAGACGAAGAAGAAGAAGAAGAAGCAGCAGCATAAGGAGAAGCATAAGGAGAAGCATAAGGAGAAGTATAAGGAGAAGCAGTAGAAGCAGAAGAAGCAGAAGCAGGAGAAGCTGAAGCAGAAGAAAAATAATAAACAAAAGAAGCAGAAGCAGAAGCAGTGAGAGAAGCAGAAGAAGGAGAAAGAGAAGGAGGAGCAGAAGGAGAAGCAGAAGCAGAAAGAGAAGCAGAAACAGAAGGAGAACAAGAAGGAGAAGCAGGAGAACCAGAAGAAGCAGAAAGAGAAGGAGAAGAAGGAGAAGCAGAAGTAGAATCAGAAGAAACAGAAGAAGAAGAAAAAGAAGAAACAGAAGCAAAAGAAACAGAAGAAGGAGAAGAGCAGAAACAGAAGCAGAAGGAGAAGCAGAAGCAGAAGGAGAAGCAGAACGAGAAGCAGGAGAAGCAGAAGAAGCAGGAGAAGCAGAAGCAGAAGAAACAGGAGAAGCCGAAGAAGCAGAAGCAGAATCTGAAGCAGAAGGAGAAACAGAAGAAGCACAATCTGAAGCAGAAGCAGAAGAAACAGAAATAGTAGAATAAGCAGAAGCAGAAGCACCAGGACAAGCAGAGGAACAAGAATGAGAAGGCGAAAGAGAAGGATTAGGAGTAGGAGAAGCAAAAGGATAAGCTGAAGCAGAAAGAGACGCAGAAGGAGAAGCAGCACGAGAAGTAGGAGAAGCAGGAGAAGCAGAAGCAAGAGAAGCAGAAGAAACAGAAGACGCAGAAGCAGAATGAGAAGCAGAAGAAGAAATTGAAGCAGAAGGAGAAGCAGAAGCAGAAGGAGAAGCGGAAGAAAGAGAAGGAGAAGGAGAAGCAGAAAGTGAAGCAGAAAGAGAAGCACAACGAGAAGCACAACGAGAAGCAGGAGAAGCAGAAGCAGAAGAAACATGAGAAGGAGAAGAAGCAGAAGCAGATGGAGAAGCAGAAACAGAAGGAAAAGCAGAAATAGAAGCAGGAGCAGCAGAAGAAGCAGCAGCAGGAGAAGCAGAAGCAGAAGAAGCCGAAGAAGCAGAAGCAGAACCTGAAGCATAAGGAGATACAGGAGAAGCAGAAGAAGCAGAATCTGGAGAAGCAGAAGGACAAGCAGAAGCAGAAAGAGAAGCAAAAGCAGAAGGAGAAGCAGAAGGAGAAGCAGAAGAAACAGAAGAAGCAGAGGCAGTAGCAGAAGAAGCAGAAGATGCAGAAGCAGAAGGAGAAGCAGAAGCAGTAGTAGAAGCAGAAGAAGGAGAAGCAGAAGGAGAAGCATAAAGAGAAACAGAAGGAGAAGCAGAAGCAGGGGAAGCAGAATCAGAAGAAATAGAAGAAGGAGAAGAAGCAGAAGCAGAAAGAGAAGCAGAAACAGAAGGAGAAGCAGAAATAGAAGCAGAAGAAGCCGAAGAAGCAAAAGCAGAACCTAAAGCAGAAGGAGCAGCAGGAGAAGCAGAAGAAGCAGAATCTGGAGAAGCATAATGAGAAGCAGAAGGAGAAGCAGAAGCAGAAAGAGAATCAAAAGCAGAAGGAGAAGCAGAAGAAACAGAAGAAGTAGAAGCAGTAGCAGTTGTAGCAGAAGCAGAAGGAAAAGCAGAAGAACAAGAGGGAGAAGGAGAAACAGAAGGAGAAGCAGAAGGAGAAGCAGAAAGAGAAGCAGGTAAAGCAGAAGAAGAAGAATCAGAAGGAGAAGCAGAAGAAGGAGAAGGAGAAGCAGAAGGAGAAGCAGAAGCAGAAGAAGATGCAGAAGGAGAAGCAGAAGAAGCAGAAGCAGAAGGAGAAGCAGGAAAAGCAGAAGAAGCAGAAGCAAAAGGAGAAGCAAAATTAGGAGAAGGAGAAGCACAGGCAGAAGAAGAAGCATAAGGAGAAGCACAAGCAGAAGGAGATGCAGAAGGAGAAGCAGGAGAAGCAGAAGATGCAGAAGCTGAAGGAGAAGCAGAAGTAGGAGAAGGAGAAGGAGGAGAAGCAGAAGCAGAATGAGAAGCAGAAAGAGAAGCAGGAATAGCAGAAGAAGCAGGAAAAGCAGAAGCAGAAGAAACAGAAGAAGGAGAAGAAGCAGAAGCAGAAGGAGAAGCAGAAAAAAAGGAAAAGCAGAAAGAGAAGCAGGAGAAGCAGAAGAAGCAGCAGCAGGAGAAGAAGAAGCAGAAGAAGCCGACGAAGCAGAAGCAGAACCTGAAGCAGAAGGAGAAGCATAAGAAGCAGAATCTGGAGAAGCAGAAGGAGAAGCAGAAGCAGAAAGAGAAGCAAAAGCAGAAGGAGAAACAGAAGAAACAGAAGAAGCAGAGGCAGTAGCAGAAGAAGCAGAAGATGCAGAAGCAGAAGGAGAAGCAGAAGGAAAAGCAGAAGAACGAGAAGGTGAGGGAGAAGGAGAAACAGAAGGAGAAGCAGAAAGAGAAGCAGAAGAAGGAGCAGGAGAAGGAAAAGCAGCAGGAGAAGCAGAAAGAGCAGCAGAAGGAGGAGCAGGAGATGCAGAAACAGGCGAAGCATAAGCAGAACAAACAGGAGAAGGACAAGAAGCAGAAGCAGAAGGAGAAGCAGAAACAGAAGGGGAAGCAGAAAAGAAAGGAGGGGAAGCAGAAGAAGCAGAAGCTGGAGAAGCAGAAGCATAAGAATCCGAAGAAGCAGAAGGAGAACCTCAGGCAGAAGGAGAAGCAGGAGAAGCAGAAGAAGCAGAATCTGGAGAAGGAGAAGCAGAAGCAGAAGCAGAAAGAGAATGAAAATCAGAAGGAGAAGCAGAAGAAACAGAAGAAAGAGAAGCAGTAGCAGTTGTAGCAGAAGCAGAACGAGAAGCAGAAGGAAAAGCAGAAGAAGAAGAAGGAGAAGGAGAAACAGGAGTAGAAGCAGAAAGAGAAGCAGAAGAAGGAGCAGTAGAAGGAAAAGCGGCAGGAGAAACAGAAAGAGCAGCAGAAGGAGAAGCAGGAAATGCAGAAACAGGAGAAGAACAAGCAGAAGGAACAGGAGAAGGACAAGAAGCAGAAGCAGAAGGAGAAACAGAAAGAGAAGGAGGGGAAGCAGAAGAAGCAGAAGCAGGAGAAGCAGAAGCATAAGAATCCGAAGAAGCAGAAGGAGAACCTGAAGCAGAAGGAGAAGCAGGAGAAGCAGAAGAAGCAGAATCTTTAGTAGCAGAATGAGAAGCAGAAGGAGAAGCAGAAGCAGAAAGAGAATCAAAAGCAGAAGGAGAAGCAGAAGAAACAGAAGAAGTAGAAGCAGTAGCAGTTGTAGCAGAAGCAGTAGGAAAAGCAGATGAACAAGAAGGAGAAGGAGAAACAGAAGGAGAAGCAGAAGGAGAAGCAGAAAGAGAAGCAGGTAAAGCAGAAGAAGAAGAAGCAGAAGGAGAATCAGAAGGAGAAGCAGAAGAAGGAGAAGGAGAAGCAGAAGCAGAAGAAGATGCAGAAGGAGAAGCAGAAGAAGCTGAAGCAGAAGGAGAAGCAGGAAAAGCAGAAGAAGCAGAAGCAAAAGGTGAAGCAAAAGAAGGAGAAGGAGAAGCAGAGGCAGAAGAAGAAGCATAAGGACAAGCACAAGCAGAAGGAGATGCAGAAGGAGAAGCAGGAGAAGCAGAAGAAGCAGAAGCTGAAAGAGAAGCAGAAGTAGGAGAAGGAGAAGGAGGAGAAGCAGAAGCATAAGGAGAAGCAGAAGCAGAATGAGAAGCAGAAAGAGAAGCAGGAGCAGGACAAGAAGCAGAAGCAGGAGAAGCCGAAAGAGAAGAAGCAGAAACAGAAGCAGAAGGAGAAGCAGAAGGAGAAGCAGCAGAAGAAGTAGAACAAGAAATTCAGGCACGAGAAACAGAAGAAGCAGAAGCAGAAGGAGAAGCAAAAAGAGAACCAGAAGGAGAATTAGAAAAAGCAGCAGAAGAAGCAGAAAAACAAGCAGGAGAGGCAGAAGCAGAAAGAGAAGTAGAAGCATAAGAAGCAGTAGAAGCATAAGAAGCAGAAGCAGGAGAAGGAGAACCAGAAGAAAAAGAAGACGCATAAGAAGCAGAAGAAGAAGCAGAAGCAGAAAGAGAAGCAGACATAGAAGGAGAAGAAGAAGGAGAAGTTGGAGAATCAGAAGAAGCAGAAGCAGAAAGAGAAGCAGAAGAAGGAGAAGGAGAAGCAGAAGGAGAAGGACAAGCAGGAGAAACAGAAGAAGCAGAAGCGGGAGAAGCAGAAGAAGAAGAAGAAGAAGAAGAAGAAACAGAAGAAGGAGAAGGAGCAGAAGGAGAAGCAGAAGCAGAAGGAGAAGCAGAGAGAGAAGCAGAAGAAGTAGAAGAAGCAGTAGCAGGTGAAGCAGAAACAGAAGAAACAGAAGAAGCCGAAGAATCAGAAGGAGAACCTGAAGCAGAAGGAGAAGCAGAAGCAGCAGAAGCTGGAAAAGCAGAAGCAGAAGAAACCGAACAAGCAGAAGAAGCAGAAGCAGAACGAGAAGCAGAAGAAGAAGGAGAAAGAGAAGGATTAGGAGTAGGAAGAGCAGAAGCAGAATAAGAATCAGAAAGAGAAGAAGAAGGAGAAGCAGAAGGAGAAACAGAAGAAGCAGAAGCAGGAGAAGCAGAAGCAGAAGCAGAATGAGAAGCACAAGAAGGAGAAATTGAAGGAGAAGGAGAATGAGACGGAGAAGCAGAAGGAGAAGTAGGAGAAGCAGAAGAAGAAGAAGCAGGAGAAGCAGAAACAGAAGAAACAGAAGGAGAAGAGCAGAAGCAGAAGGAGAAGCAGAAGGAGAAGCAGAAGAAGCAGAAGCTGAAGCAGAAGAAGAAGAAACAGTAAAAGCAGAAGAAGCAGAAGAAGAAGCAGCAGGAGAAGCAGAAGAAGAAGAAGGAGAAGGAGAAAGAGAAGGATTAGGAGTAGGAGAAACAGAAGGATAAGCAGAAGCAGAAAGAGAAGGAGAAGGAGAAGCAGGAGAAGCAGAAGGAGCAGAAGCAGGAGAAGCCGAAGCAGAATGAAAAGCAGAATAAGGAGAAATTGAAACAGAAGAAGATGCAGAAGGAGAAGCAGAAGCAGAAGCAGAAGTAGAAGCAGAAGAAGGAGAAGCAGAAGGAGAAGCATAAAGAGTAACAGAAGGAGAAGCAGGAGAACAGAAGCTGGAGAAGCAGAATCAAAAGAAATAGAAGAAGGATAAAAAGCAGAAGCAGAAAGAGAAGCAGAAACAGAAGGAGAAGCAGAAATAGAAGCAGAAGAAGCTGAAGAAGCAGAAGCAGAACCTGAAGCAGAAGGAGAAGCAGGAGAAGCAGAAGAAGCAGAATCTGGAGAAGAAGGAGAACCAGAAGGAGAAGCAGAAGCAGAAAAAGAAGCAAAAGCAGAAGGAGAAGCAGAAAGAGAAGCAGAAGAAACAGAAGAAGCAGAAGCAGTAGCAGAAGTAGCTGAAGATGCAGAAGCAGATAGAGAAGCAGCAGGAATAGCAGAATAACGAGAAGGAGAAACAGAAGGAGAAGAAGAATGAGAAGCAGAAGGAGAAGCAGGAAAAACAGAAGAAGCAGAAACAGACGGAGAAGCAGAAGAAGGAGAAGCAGAAGCAGAAGAAGAAGCAGAAGGAAAAGCACAAGCAGAAGGAGATGCAGAAGGAGTAGCAGGAGAAGCAGAAGAAGCAGAAGCAGAAGGAGAAGCAGAAGGAGAAGAAGCAGAATCAGAAGAAGCAGAAGGAGAAGTAGAAAGAGAAGCCGACGAAGAGAAGCAGAACGAGAAGCAGGAGAAGCAGAAGATGCAGAGCGTGAGAAGCAGAAGCAAAAGAAACAGAAGAAATAGAAGAGCAGAAGCAGAGAGAAGCAGAAGCAGAAGGAGAAGCAGAAAGAGAAGCAGGAGAAGCAGAAGAAGCAGGAGAAGCAGAAGCAGAAGAAACAGGAGAAGCCGAAGAAGCAGAAGCAGAATCTGAAGCAGAAGGAGAAACAGAAGAAGCACAATCTGAAGCTGAAGCAGAAGAAACAGAAATAGTAGAATAAGCAGAAGCAGAAGCAGCAGGAGAAGCAGAAGAAGATGGAGAAGGCGAAAGAGGAAGATTGGGAGTAGGAGAAGCAAAAGGATAAGCAGAAGCAGAAAGAGACGCAGAAGGAGAAGCAGCAAGAGAAGTAGGAGAAGCAGGAGAAGCAGAAGAAACAGAAGACTCAGAAGCAGATTGAGAAGCAGAAGGAGAAACAGAAGCAGAAGGAGAAGCAGAAGAAGGAGAAGGAGAAGGAGAAGCAGAAAGAGAAGCCGAACGAGAAGCAGGAGAAGCAGAAGCAGGAGAAGCAGAAACAGAAAAAACAGAAGAAGGAGAAGAAACAGAAGGAGAAGCAGAAACAGAAGGAAAAGCAGAAAGAGAAGCAGGAGAAGCAGAAGAAGCAGCAGCAGGAGAAGCAGAAGCAGAAGAAGCAGAAGCAGAACCTGAAGCAGAAGGAGAAGCAGGAGAAGCAGAATCTGGAGAAGCAGAAGGAGAAGCAGAAGCAGAAAGAGAAGCAAAAGCAGAAGGAGAAGCAGAACT
>NW_012293545.1:0-6497 GCF_000151885.1 Dipodomys ordii | reverse complement strand
CAGCAGAAGGAGAAGCAGCAGAAGAAGCAGAAAAACAAGCAGGAGAAGCTGAAGCAGAAAGAGAAGTAGAAGCAGAAGCAGAAGAAGAAGCAGTAGAAGCACAAGAAGCAGAAGCAGAAGATAAAGAAGCATAAGAAGCAGAAGCAGAGGGAGAAACAGAAGAAGGAGAAAGAGCAGCAGAATGTGAAGCAGATGGAGATGCAGAAGCAGAAAGAGAAGCAGAAACAGAAGGAGAAAAGAAGGAGAAGTTGGAGAATCAGAAGAAGCAGAAGCAGAAGCAGAAAGAGAAGGAGAAGAACGAGAAGGAGAAGCAGAAAGAGAAGGACAAGCAGGAGAAGCAGAAGAAGCAGAAGCGGGAGGAGCAGAAGAAGAAGAAGAAGAAGAAGAAGAAGAAGAAACAGAAGAAAGAGAAGGAGCAGAAGGAGAAGCAGAAGCAGAAGGAGAAGCAAAAGAGAAGCAGAAGGAACTGAAGAAGCAGTAGCAGGAGAAGCAGAAGCAGAACAAACAGAAGAAGCCCAAGAAGCAGAAGGAGAACCTGAAGCAGAAGGAGAAGCAGAAGCAGCAGAAGCTGGAAAAGTAGAAGCAGAAAGAGAAGGAGAAGAAAGAGAAGGAGAAGCAGAAGGAGAAGGACAAGCAGGAGAAACAGAAGAAGCAGAAGCGGGAGGAGCAGAAGAAGAAGAAGAAGAAGAAGAAGAAGAAGAAGAAGAAGAAGAAGAAGAAGAAGAAGAAGAAGAAGAAGAAGAAGAAGAAGAAACAGAAGAAAGAGAAGAAAGAGAAGGAGCAGAAGGACAAGCAGAAGCAGAAGGAGAAGCAAAAGAGAAGCAGAAGAAGCTGAAGAAGCAGTAGCAGGAGAAGCAGAAGAAACAGAAGAAGCCCAAGAAGCAGAAGGAGAACCTGACGCAGAAGGAGAAACAGAAGCAGCAGAAGCTGGAAAATTAGAAGCAGAAGAAACAGAACAAGCAGAAGAAGCAGAAGAAGAACGAGAAGCAGAAGAAGAACAAGGAGAAAGAGAAGGATTAGGAGTAGGAGATACAGAAGGATAAGCAGAAGCAGAAAGAGAAGGAGAATGAGAAGGAGAAGCAGAAGAAGCAGAAGAAGCAGAAGCAGGAGAAGCAGAAGCAGAATGAAAAGCAGAAGAAGGAGAAATTGAAACAGAAGAAGATGCAGAAGAAGAAGCAGAAGCAGTAGTAGAAGCAGAAGAAGGAGAAGCAGAAGGAGAAGCATAAAGAGAAACAGAAGGAGAAGCAGGAGAAGCAGAAGCAGGAGAAGCAGAATCAGAAGAAATAGAAGAAGGAGAAGAAGCAGAAGCAGAAAGAGAAGCAGAAACAGAAGGAGAAGCAAAAATAGAAGCAGAAGAAGCCGAAGAAGCAAAAGCAGAACCTAAAGTAGAAGGAGAAGCAGGAGAAGTAGAAGAAGCAGAATCTGGAGAAGAAGACGCAGTACCAGAAGGAGAAGCAGAAGCAGAAAGAGAAGCAAAAGCAGAAGGAGAAAGAGAAGCAGAAGAAACAGAAGCAGAAGAAGCAGAATCAGTAGCAGAAGAAGCTGAAGACGCAGAAGCAGATAGAGAAGCAGCAGGAATAGCAGAATAACGAGAAGGAGAAACAGAAGGAGAAGAAGAATGAGAAGCAGAAGGAGAAGCAGGAAAAACAGAAGAAGCAGAAACAGACGGAGAAGCAGAAGAAGGAGAAGCAGAAGCAGAAGAAGAAGCAGAAGGAATAGCACAAGCAGAAGGAGATGCAGAAGGAGTAGCAGGAGAAGCAGAAGAAGCAGAAGCAGAAGGAGAAGCAGAAGGAGAAGAAGCAGAATCAGAAGAAGCAGAAGGAGAAGTAGAAAGAGAAGCCGACGAAGAGAAGCAGAACGAGAAGCAGGAGAAGCAGAAGAAGCAGAGCGGGAGAAGCAGAAGAAGAAGAAACAGAAGAAATAGAAGGAGCAGAAGCAGAAGGAGGAGCAGAAGCAGAAGGAGAAGCAGAAAGAGAAGCAGGAAAAGCAGAAGAAGCAGAAGCAGGAGAAGCAGAAGAAACAGGAGAAGGACAAGAAGCAGAAGCAGAAGGAGAAGCAGAAACAGAAGGAGAAGCAGAAAGAGAAGGAGGGGAAGCAGAAGAAGCAGAAGCAGGAGAACCAGAAGCATAAGAATCCGAAGAAGCAGAAGCAGAACCTGAAGCAGAAGGAGAAGCAGGAGAAGCAGAAGATGCAGAATCTGGAGAAGCAGAATGAGAAGCTGAAGGAGAAGCAGAAGCAGAAAGAGAATCAAAAGGAGAAGGAGAAGCGGAAGAAACAGAAGAAGCAGAAGCAGTAGCAGTTGCAGCAGAAGCAGAAGGAGAAGCAAAAGTGAAAGCAGAAGAACGAGAAGGAGAAACAGAAGGAGAAGCAGAAAGAGAAGCAGAAGAAGCAGAAGGAGAAGCAGAAGGAGAAACAGAAGCAGAAGAAGCAGCAGAAGGAGAAGCAGAAGCAGAAGAAGATGCAGAAGGAGAAGCAGGAGAAGCAGAAGAAGCAGAAGCAGAAGTAGGAGAAGTAGGAGAAGGAGAAGGAAGAGCCGCAGAAGCAATAGGAGAAGCAGAAGAAGAAGCAGAAGCAGAATGAGAAGCAGAAAGAGAAGCAGTAGAAGAAGAAGAAGCAGGAAAAGCAGAAGGAGCAGAAAGAGAAGAAGAAAAAGAAGAAGAAGAAGAAGAAGAAGAAGAAGAAGAAGAAGAAGAAGAAGAAGAAGAAGAAGAAGAAGAAGAAGAAGAAGAAGAAGAAGGAGAAGAAGGAGAAGGAGAAGCAGTAGAAGCAGAAGAAGCAGAAGCAGGAGAAGCAGAAGCAGGAGAAGCCGAAGCAGAAGAAAAAGAATAAGAATAAGCATAAGAAGCAGAATCAGAGGGAGAAGCAGAAGAAGGAGAAGCAGAAGCAGAAGAAGCAGCAGAAGCAGAAGCATAAGAAGATGCAGAAGGAGAAGAAGGAGAAGCAGAAGAAGGAAAAGGAGAAGGCGAAATAGAAGGATTAGGAGTAGGAGAAGCAAAAGGATAAGCAGAAGCAGAAAGAGACGCAGAAGGAGAAGCAGCACGAGAAGTAGGAGAAGCAGGAGAAGCAGAAGCAGGAGAAGCAGAAGAAACAGAAGACGCAGAAGCAGAATGAGAAGCAGACGGAGAAATTGAAGCAGAAGCAGAAGGAGAAGCAGAAGCAGAAGCATAAGAAAGAGAAGGAGAAGCACAAAGAGAAGCAGAAAGAGAAGCACAACGAGAAGCAGGAGAAGCAGAAGCAGGAGAAGCAGAAGCAGAAGAAACATAGGAAGGAGAAGAAGCAGAAGCAGAAGGAGAAGCAGAAACAGAAGGAAAAGCAGAAAGAGAAGCAGGAGAAGCAGAAGAAGCAGCAGCAGGAGAAGCAGAAGCCGAAGAAGCAGAAGCAGAACCTGAAGCAGAAAGAGAAGCAGGAGAAGCAGAAGAAGCAGAATCTGGAGAAGCAGAAGGAGAAGCAGAAGCAGAAAGAGAAGCAAAAGCAGAAGGAGAAGCAGAAGGGGAAGCAGAAGAAACAGAAGAAGCAGAGGCAGTAGCAGAAGATGCAGAAGCAGAAGGAGAAACAGAAGGAAAAGCAGAAGAACGAGGAGAAGGATTAGGAGAAACAGAAGGAGAAGCAGAAAGAGAAGCAGAAGAAGGAGCAGGAGAAGGAAAAGCAGCAGGTGAAGCAGAAAGAGCAGCAGAAGGAGAAGCAGGAGATGCAGAAACTTGAGAAGCAGAAGCAGAAGAAACACAAGAAGGACAAGAAGCAGAAGCAGAAGGAGAAGCAGAAACAGAAGGAGAAGCAGGAAGAGAAGGAGGGAAAGCAGAAGAAGCAGAAGCAGGAGAAGCAGAAGCATAAGGATGTGAAGAAGCAGAAGGAGAACCTGAAGCAGAAGGAGAAGCAGGAGAAGCAGAAGAAGCAGAATCTGGAGAAGCAGAAGGAGAAGCAAAAGGAGAAGCAGAAGCAGAAAGAGAATCAAAAGCAGAAGGAGAAGCAGAAGAAACAGAAGAAGTAGAAGCAGTAGCAGTTTTAGCAGAAGAAGAACGAGAAGCAGAAGGAAAAGCAGAAGAACAAGAAGGAGAAGGGAAACAGAAGGCCAAGCAGTAGGAGAATAAGAAGGAGAAGCAGAAGAAGGAGAAGCAGAAGCAGAAGAAGATGCAGAAGGAGAAGCAGAAGAAGCAGAAGCAGAAGGAGAAGCAGGAAAAACAGAAGAAGCAGAAGCAAAAGGAGAAGCAAAAGAAGGAGAAGGAGAAGCAGAAGCAGAAGCATAAGGACAAGCACAAGCAGAAGGAGGTGCAGAAGGAGGAGCAGGAGAAGCAGAAGAAGCAGAAGCTGAAGGAGAAGCAGAAGTAGGAGAAGGTGAAGGAGGAGAAGCAGAAGGAGAAGCAGAAGCAGAATGAGAAGCAGAAAGAGAAGCAGAAGAAGGACAAGAAGCAGAAGCAGGAGAAGCTGAAAGGGAAGAAGCAGAAGAAGCAGAAACATTAGCAGAAGGAGAAGCAGAAGCAGAAGGAGAAGCAGCAGAAGAAGTAGAACCAGAAATTCAGGCAGGAGAAACAGAAGAAGCAGAAGCAGAAGCAGAAGGAGAAGCAAAAAGAGAAGCACAAGGAGTAGTAAAAGAAGCAGCAGAAGGAGAAGCAGCAGAAGAAGCAGAAAAACAAGCAGGAGAAGCAGAAGCAGAAAGAGAAGTAGAAGCAGAACCAGAAGAAGAAGCAGTAGAAGCATAAGAAGCAGAAGCAGGAGAAGCAGAAGCAGAAGAAAAAGAAGAAGCATAAGAAGCAGAAATAGAAGCAGAGGGAGAAACAGAAGAAGGAGAAGGAGCAGCAGAAGGTGAAGCAGAAGGAGATGCAGAAGCAGAAAGAGAAGCAGAAACAGAAGGAGAAGTTGGAGAATCAGAAGAAGCAGAAGCAGAAAGAGAAGCAGAAGAGGGAGAAGGAGAAGCAGAAGCAGAAGGACAATCAGGAGAAGCAGAAGAAGCAGAAGCAGGAGAAGCAGCAGAAGAAGAAAAAACAGAAGAAGGAGAAGGAGCAGAAGGAGAAGCAAAAGCAGAAGGAGAAGCAGAAATAGAAACAGAAGCAGAAGAAGCAGTTGCAGGAGAAGCAGAAGCAGAAGAAACAGAAGAAGCTGAAGAAGCAGAAGGAGAAGAAGAAGCAGAAGGAGAACCTGAAGCAGAAGGAGAAGTAGGAGAAGCAGAAGAAGGAGAAGCAGAAGCAGAAGAAACAGAAGAAGGAGAAGAGCAGAAGCAGAAGGAGAAACAGAAGCAGAAGGAGAAGCAGAAGAAGCAGAAGCTGAAGCAGAAGAAACTGAAAAAGCAGAAAAAGAAGAAGAAGCAGAAGAAGAAGAAGCAGGAAAAGCAGAAGAAGAAGAAGGAGAAGGAGGAAGAGAAGGATTAGGAGTAGGAGAAACAGACGGATAAGCAGAAGCAGAAAGAGAAGGAGAAGGAGAAGGAGAAGCAGGAGAAGCAGAAGAAGCAGAAGCAGGAGAAGCAGAAGCAGAATGAAAAGCAGAAGAAGGAGAAATTGTAACAGAAGAAGATGCAGAAGGAGAAGCAGAAGCAGAAGCAGAAGCAGAAGGAGAAGCAGAAGAAAGAAAAGGAGAAGGAGAAGCAGAAGGATAAGAATAAAGAGAAACAGAAGGAGAAGCAGGAGAAGCATAAGCAGAAGAAATAGAAGAAAGAGAAGAAACAGAAGCAGAAAGAGAAGCAGAAACAGAAGGAGAAGCAGGAATAGAAGCAGAAGAAGCCGAAGAAGCAGAAGCAGAACCTGAAGCGGAAGGTGAAGCAGAAGAAGCAGAATCTGGAGAAGAAGAAGGAGAACCAGAAGGAGAAGCAGAAGCAGAAAGAGAAGCAAAAGCAGAATGAGAAGCAGAAGAAACAGAAGAAGCAGAAGCAGTAGCAGAAGTAGCTGAAGATGCAGAAGCAGAAAGAGTAGCAGAAGGAATAGCAGAAGAACGAGAAGGAGAAGGAGAAAGAGAAGGAGAAGAAGAAGGAGAAGCCGAAGGAGAATCAGGAAAGGCAGAAGAAGCAGAATCAGACGGATAAGCAGAAGAAGGAGAAGGAGAAGCAGAAGCAGAAGAAGAAGCAGACGAAAAGCACAAGCAGAAGGAGATGCAGAAGGAGAAGCAGGAGAAGCAGAAGAAGCAGAAGCAGAAGGAGAGAAGAAGTAGAAGAAGCAGAATCAGAAGAAGCAGAAGTAGAAAGAGAAGCCGACGAAGAGAAGCAGAACGAGAAGCAGGAGAAGCAGAAGAAGCAGAAGCGGGAGAAGCAGAAGAAGAAGAAACAGAAGAAGGAGAAGGAGCAGAAGCAGAAGGAGAAGGAAAAGCAGAAGGAGAAGCAGACAGAGAAGCAGGAAAAGCAGAAGAAGCAGAAGCAGGAAAAGCAGAAGCAGATGAAACAGGAGAAGGACAAGAAGCAGAGAGAAGGAGAAGCAGAACAGAAGTAGAAGCAGAAGAGAAGAGGGAAGCAGAGAGCAGAAGCAGGAGAGCAGAGCATAGATCCGAGAGCAGAGCAAATCTGAGCAAAGCGGAGC
>NW_012293544.1:0-1352 GCF_000151885.1 Dipodomys ordii | reverse complement strand
TCAGAGGTTTTGAATTGAGTAATAAATTTGTGGATTAAGTGTGTACACATGGTGGATAGGGTCTAATAATCAACTATGGGTTTATCTGAGGATGTGCAGAACAACAATTAAGTCACATAAAGAAGAATGAAAGAGAAGAAAAGGTGAAGGAGGTAAGAAAGAAAGAAAAAAAGATTAGAAGTTCAGTAGAGCTAAACAAAAAACAAAAAGAATTTTTTTAAAAAAGAAAGAAAAAACAGGAAAGAAAAAAACACACACACACGTACCACTAACATAAAAATTATAAGAAGAAAAAAAAGTCACTAGAAAATTTTTTTAAAAAAATGTAAAGATTTAAAATTAAAAAAAGTTTTAGAAAAGAAAAAAATTTTTTATAAATGGTACAAAAAGAAAAGAAGAAAAATTTTTTTTTGATTTTTTTGGGAGGGTTGTGAAAAGTCCTGTATCTCCCTTGTGCCCTAAACAGCCTCTTGTTAGAGTCTCTGGAGTGCTTATGGTCCTGTGGCTAGGTTGGTTTCTTAAGTCAGTTTGTTTGAACAGGCAGAAAAACGCTCTGCTTTACCTAGGGTTTTGCGATCCTTCTCCCAGGTTAGTTTAATGGGAGGAAGATCTGCTTTGATTATCACAAAAGAGGGAGATGGCTTTTTCCTTAAGTTTGGAGATGCTGTGATGAGGCTAGGTTCTGGGTAGAGTTGAAGCCTTTCAGCAAACAGTAGCTTTTCCCGGGGGCTAGTTTATGAGAAACTCGCAGAGCCCAGACTGGAGCCACTCTCACAGTTTATGTGTACTGAATTTCAATTGGTTGTCAATGCTGCTAAAGGGAGGGGCACCCTCTGGCTTTGATTACCCAGTAAAGAAAGCTACTCCTAGGGCTGGCGTCCGAGCTGAGTGACTTTTCCCTGTGTGGAGCTGAGTCTGGCAGGTCAATTTAGGTTCTTGTGACCTGCTAAATGACTCTAGTTTTCTTCCAAGGCCTGAGTTGGAGCTAGCAGCTCCGCGGAGCTTTGTCAGTATCCAAGATGGAGATCTCTGGTACTGGGGGTTGGGGGTGGCCTTCTCTCCTCTTCTCCCGGAGAAGGAGTGAGAACGTCAGGCTTCTATTCTCACTGAGTCGTGGTTCCTGGGTCGTCTCTGGTCTGTAAACTGCAGGATGAAGATGTCTGCTCCTTGTAGGTTTTTGCTGGTGTTGAGTAGAATTTGCTCGCCCGCTGTGTCTGGCTCCTTCATCTGGGACTCTGTGTGATTCAGGTATGGCAGGTTCGGCCACCGCCGCCACCGCTGCCGCCAGGTGGCGGCAGCTTCTGGCAAGAGCTCAGATCTATCTCCTTGCCTGGATTTTCCCTCTCTGTCCT
>NW_012293543.1:0-6501 GCF_000151885.1 Dipodomys ordii | reverse complement strand
TCAGGTACACATCTGTGGACACAACGGGACACAGTGGGGGCACAGCGGGACAGTTGCGGGACACAGTGGGACACAGCGAGGACAAATCGTGAGACACAGTGGGGGACAGAGCGGGAGACAGCGGGGGACATAGCGAGGACACAGCAGGACACAGCGGGACACAGCAGGGACAGAGCGGGACACAGCGGGACACAGCGGGACACAGCGGGGGACACAGCGGGACACAGCAGAGGACCCAGCGAGGACACAGCGGGACACAGTGGGGGACACAGCGAGGACACAGCGGGGGACACAGCGGGGCACACTGCGGGACACAGTGGGGAACACAGCGAGGACACAGCGGGACCCAGCGGGACACAGCGTCGATACAGCGGGGATACAGCGTTACACAGCGTGGTTCACATCTGTGGACACAACGGGACACAGTTGGGGCAGAGCGGGACACAGTGGGACACAGCGGGGGAAACAGCAGGACACAGCGGTGGACACAGGGGGAGAGAGCGGGGGACACAGCGGGACACAGCGGTGGAAACAGCGGGACACAGCGGTGGACCCAGCGAGGACCCAGCGGGACACAGCGGGGAACACAGCGAGGACACATTGGGGGACACAGCGGGTTACACTGAGGGACACTGCGGGACACAGCGTCGAAACAGCGGGGATACAGCGTTACACAGCGTGGTACACAGCTGTGGACACAACGGGACACAGTGGGGGCACAGCGGGACACAGCGGAACACAGTGGGACACAGCGGGGACAAAGCGTGAGACACAGCGGGGGACCGAGCGGGAGACAGCAGGGGACACAGCGAGGACACAGCGGGACACAGCGGGGGAAACAGCGGGACACAGCGGTGGACACAGGGGGAGAGAGCGGGGGACACAGCGGGACACAGCTGTGGAAACAGCGGGACACAGCGGTGGACCCAGCGAGGACCCAGCGGGACCCAGTGGGACACAGGGACAAAGCGTGAGACACAGCGGGGGACAGAGAGGGACACAGCTGGGGACACAGCGAGGACACAGCGGGACACAGCGGTGACACAACGGGGACTCAGCGGGGGACACAGCGGGACACAGCGGGGGACACATGGGGAACACAGCGGGTCACAGCAGGAACACAGTGGGACTCAGCGGGGGACACAGCAATATACAGCAGGACACAGCGGGGACACAGCAGGGACACAGCGGGGGACACAGCGGGACACAGCAGGGAACACAGCGGGACACAGAGGGGGACACAGATGGGTACACAGCGGGACACAGCTGGGAACACAGCGGGTCACAGCGGGACACAGCGGGAACACAGCTGGACACAGCGGGGTACACAGTGGGACACAGGGGGCACACAGTGGGGACACAGCGGGGGACACAGCGGGACACAGCGGGACACAGCGGGGGACACAGAAGGGTACACAGTGGGACAAAGCGAGAAACACAGCGAGGTCACACCGTGGGCCAAAGCGGAACAATACAGGACACAGTGTGACGCAGCGGGACACAGCGGAGGACCCAGCGAAGACACAGCGGGACACAGCGGGGGACACAGCGAGGACACAGCGGGGGACACAGCAGGGGACACTGCGGGACACAGTGGGGAGCACAGCGAGGACACAGCGGGACACAGCGGGACACAGCGTCGATACAGATGGGATACAGCGTTACACAGCGTGGTACACATCTGTGGACACAACGGGACACAGTGGGGGCACAGCAGGACACAGTGGGACACAGCGAGGACAAATCGTGAGACGTAGCGGGGGACAGAGCGGGAGACAGCGGGGGACACAGCGAGGACACAGCAGGACACAGCGGGACACAGCAGGGCCAGAGCGGGACACAGCGGGATACAGCGAGTGACACAGCGGGACACAGTGGGGGACCCAGCGAGGACACAGCGGGACACAGCGGGGAACACAGCGAGGACACAGCGGGGGACACAGCGGGGGACACTGCGGGACACAGCCGTGAACACAGCGAAGACACAGCGGGACCCAGCGGGACACAGCATCGATACTGCGGGGACACAGCATTACACAGCGTGGTACACAGCTGTGGACACAACGGGACACAGTGGGGGCACAGCGGGACACAGCGGTACACAGTGGGACACAGCGGGGACAAAGCGTGAGACACAGCGGGGGACAGAGCAGGAGACAGCGGGGGACACAGCGAGGACACAGCGGGACACAGCGGGGGACACAGCAGGACACAGCGGGTCACAGCGGGGGAAACAGCGGGACACAGCGGTGGACACAGGGGGAGAGAGCGGGGGACACAGCGGGACACAGCTGTGGAAACAGCGGGACACAGCAGTGGACCCAGCGAGGACCCAGTGGGACCCAGCGGGACACAGTGTCGATACAGCTGGGACACAGTGGGACACAGCGAGGACAAATCGTGAGACACAGCTGGGGACAGAGCGGGAGACAGCGGGGGACACAGCGAGGACACAGCAGGACACAGCGGGACACAGCAGGGACAGAGCGGGACAGAGCGGGACACAGCGGGACACAGCGGGGGACACAGCGGGACACAGCGGAGGACCCAGCGAGGACACAGCGGGACACAGTGGGGGACACAGCGAGGAAACTGCGGGGGACACAGCGGGGGACACTGCGAGACACAGCGGGGAACACAGCGAGGACACAGCGGGGGACACAGCGGGGGACACTGCGGGACACAGCGGGACACAGCGTCGATACAGCGGGGACACAGCATTACACAGCGTGCTACACAGCTGTGGACACAACGGGACACAGTGGGGTCACAGCGGGACACAGCGGAACACAGTGGGACACATCGGGGACAAAGCGTGAGACACAGTGTGGGACAGAGCGGGAGACAGAGGGGGACACAGCGAGGACACAGCGGGACACAGTGGGGGAAACAGCGGGACACAGCGGTAGACAAAGGGGGACAGAGCGGGGGACACAGCGGGACAAAGCGGTGGACAGAGCGGTACACAGCGGTGGACACAGCGAGGACCCAGTGGGACCCAGCGGGACACAGCGTCGATACAGCGGGGACAGAGTGGGCCACAGCGGGACACAGCAGGAACAAAGCAGTAGACACAGCAGGACACAGCAGGCGACACAGCGGGACACAGCCGGGGACACAGGGAGGACAGAGCGGGACACAGCGGGGACACAGCGGGGACTCAGCGGGGCACACAGCGGGGGACAAAGCGGGACACCACGGGACACAGCGGAACACAGCGGGGACAAGGAGGAGACAGAGCAGGACACAGCGAGGACACAGCCGGACAAAGCAGGGGACACAGCAGGGGACACAGCGGGACACAGCGGGACACAGCGGGGGACACAGCGGGACACAGCAGGGGACACAGCGAGGACACAGTGGGATACAGCGGGGGACACAGCGAGGACACAGCGGGGGACACACCGGGGGACACAGCGGAACACAGCAGGGAACACAGCGAGGACACAGCGGGACCCAGCAGGACACAGCGTCGATACAGCGGGGATACAGCGTTACACAGTGTGGTACACATCTGTGGACACAAGGGGACACAGTGTGGGCACAGCGGGACACAGCGGGGCACAGTGGGACAAAGCAAGGACAAATCGTGAGACACAGCGAGGGGCAGAGCTTGAGACAGCGGAGGACACAGCTAGGACACAGCAGGGCACAGCGGGACACAGCAGGGACAGAGGGAGACACAGCGGGACACAGCGGGACACAGCGGGGGACACAGCGGGACCCAGCGGGGAACCCAGCGAGGACACAGCAGGACAAAGCGGTGGACACAGCGGTGACAAAGCTGGACACAACCGAGTACATAGCAGGACCCAGCGAGACACAGCGTCGATACAGCAGGGACACAGCATTATACAGTATGGTACACAGCTGTGGACACAACGGGACACAGTGGGGGCACAGCGGGACACAGCGGAACACAGTGGGACACAGCAGGGCAAATCGTGAGACACAGTGGGGGACAGAGAGTGAGACAGCGGGGGACACAGCGAGGACACAGTGGGACACAGCGGGGGAAACAGCGGGACACAGCGGTGGACACAGGGGGACAGAGCGGGGGACACAGCGGGACACAGCGGGGGAAACATCAGGACACAGCGGTGGACACAGCGGGACAGAGCGGGGACACAGCGGGACACAGCGGTGGACACAGCGGGACACAGCGGTGGACACAGCGAGGACACAGCGGGACCCAGCGGGACACAGCGTCGAAACAGCGGGGACAGAGTGGGCCACAGCGGGGTACACAGCTGGGGACACAACGGGGCACATCGGGGGACACAGCAAGGACTCAGCAGAACACAGCGTGGGACACAGTGAGGACACAGGGGGACACAGCGGGACACAGCGGGACACAGCAGGAACACAGCAGTAGACACAGCGGGAAACAGCAGGGGACACAGCGGGACACAGCGGGGGACACAGGGAGGACAGAGCGCGACACAGCGGGGACACAGCGGGGACTCAGCGGGGGACACAGCGGGGGACAAAGCGGGACACCACGGGACACTGCAGGAAACAGCGGTGACCCTGCGGGGACACAGCGGGACACAGCGGGGGACACAGCAAGGACACAGCGGGACACAGCAGGGGACACAGCGAGGACACAGCGGGGGACACAGCGGGGGACACTGCGAGACACAGCGGGGAACACAGCGAGGATACAGCGGGACCCAGCGGGACACAGCGTCGATACAGCGGGGACACAGCGTTACACAGCGGGGTACACAGCTGTGGACACAACGGGACACAGTGTGGGCACAGCGGGACACAGCAGAACACAGTGGGACACAGCGGGGACAAAGCGTGATACAAAGAGGGAGACAGAGCGGGAGACAGCGGGGGAAACAGCGAGGACACAGCGGGACACAGCGGGGGACACAGCGGGACACAGCGGTGGACACAGCGGGACAGAGCGGGGGACACAGCGGGACATAGCGGTGGACACAGCGGGACACAGCGGTGGACACAGCGAGGACACAGCAGAACCCAGCGGGACACAGGGTAGATACAGCGGGGACAGAGTGGGCCACAGCGGGATACACAGTTGGGGACACAACGGGGCACATCGGAGGACACAGCAAGGACTCAGCGGAACACAGCGTGGGACACAGTGAGGACACAGGGGGACACAGCGGGACAGAGCAGGAACACAGCAGTAGACACAGCGGGACACAGCCGGGGACACATTGGGACACAGCGGGGACACAGCGGGGACACAGCGGGGACACAGCGGTACTCAGCGGGGGACACAGCAGTACACAGCGGGACACAGTGGGGACACAGCAGGGACTCAGCGGGGGACACAGCGGGGGACAAAGCGGGACAGCACGGGACAGAGCGGGACACAGCGGGGACAAGGGGGAGACAGAGCGGGACACAGCAAAGACACAGCGGGACACAGCGGGGGACACAGCGGGACACAGCGGCGGACACAGCGGGACAAAGCAGGGTACAGAGCAGGGGACACATCGGGATACAAAGGGACACAGCGGGGGACCCAGCGGGAAACAGCGGGGGGCCCAGCGAGGACACAGCGGGACACAGCGGGGGACACAGACAGGAAAACAGCGGGGGACACACCGGGGGACACAGCAGGACACAGCAGGGAACACAGCGAGGACACAGAGGGACCCAGCGGGACCCAGCGTCAATACAGCGGGGATACAGCGTTACACAGTGTGGTACAAATCTGTGGACACAAGGTGACAAAGTGGGGGCACAGCGGGACAGAGCGGGACACAGTGGGACACAGCGAGGACAAATCGTGAGACACAGCGGGGGACACAGCGAGGACACAGCAGGACACAGCGGGACACAGCAGGGACAGAGCGGGACACAGTGGGACCCAGCGGGACACAGCAGGGGACAAAGCGGGACACAGCGGGGGACACAGCGAGGACACAGTGGGACACAGTGGGGGACACAGCGAGGACACAGCGGGGGACACAGCGGGGGACACTGCGGGACACAGCGGGGAACACAGCGAGGACACAGCGGGACCCAGCGGGACACAGCGTCGATACAGCGGGGACACATCGTTACACAGCGTGGCACACAGCTGTGGACACAACGGGACACAGTGGGGGCACAGCGGGAAACAGCGGAACAAAGTGGGACACAGCTGGGACAAAGCGTGAGACACAGCGGGGGACAGAGCGGGAGACAGCGGGGGACACAGCGAGGACACAGTGGGACACAGCGGGACACAGCGTCGATACAGCGGGGACACAGTGGGCCACAGCGGGGTACACAGCTGGGGACACAACGGGGCACATCGGGGGACACAGCAAGGACTCAGCGGAACACAGCCTGGGACACAGTGAGGACACAGGGGGACACAGCGGGACACAGAGGGACACAGCAGGAACAAAGCAGTAGACATTGCGGGACACAGCAGGGGACACAGCAGGACACAGCGGGGGACACAGGGAGGACAGAGCGGGACAAGGCGGGGACACAGCGGGAACTCAGCGGGGGACACAGCGGGGGACAAAGCGG
>NW_012293542.1:0-6505 GCF_000151885.1 Dipodomys ordii | reverse complement strand
CTGTGTCCTGCTGTGTGCCGCTATGTCCCCCGCTGTGTCCCGCTGTGTCCTCGCTGGGTCCCCCGCTGTGTCCCGCTGCGTCCTCGCTGTGTCCCCCGCTGTGTCCCGCTGTGTCCCCGCTATGTCCCCAGCTGTGTTCCGCTGTGTCCCGCTCTGTACCCCGCTGTGTCCCGCTACGTTCCCGCAGTGCCCCGCTTTGTCCCGCTGTGTCCTCGCTGTGTCCCCCGCTGTGTCCTGTTGTGTCCCCAGCTGTGTACCTCGCTGTGTCCCGCTGTGTCCCCGCTGAATCGAGGCTGGGTCCCGCTGGGTCCTGCTGTGTCCTCCCTGTGTCCCCTGCTGTGCCCCGCTGTGTCCGCCATTGTGTCCCGTTGTGTCTACTGCTTTGTCCCCACTGTGTCCCGCTGTGTCCCGCTGTGTCCTCGCTGTGGCCCACGCTGTGTTCCGCTGTTGCCTCACTTTATTCCCCGCTGTGTCCCGCAGTGTACCCCTCTGTGTCCCCAGCTGTGTCTCGCTGTGTCCCCCGCTGTGTCCATGCTCTTTCCCCTCTGTGTCCCGCTGTGTCCCACTGTGTACTGCTGTGTCCCCGCTGAGTCCCGCTGTGTCCCCGCTGTGTCCCAATGTGTCCTCGCTCTGTCCCCCGCTGTGTACCGCTGTGTCCTTCCTGTATCCCATGCTGTGTCCCGCTGTGTCCCGCTGTGTCCCGGCTGTGTCCCCCGCTATGTCCCGCTTTGACCCCCGCTGTGTCCCGCTCTGTCCTTGCTGTGTCCCCACTGTGTGCCGCTGTGTCCTCGCTGTGTCCCCCGCTGTGTCGCGCTGTGTCCTTTTGTGTCACGCTGTTTCCCCGCTGTGTCCCTGCTGTGTCCCTCTGTGTACCGCGCTGTGTCCAGCTTTGTCCCCGCTGTGTCTCGCTGTGTCCCACGCTCTGTCCCACATTGTGTCCCGCAGTGTCCCCCGCTGTGTCCCGCTGTGTCCCCCGCTGAGTCCCTGTTGTGTCACCGCTGTGTCCCGCTGTGTCCTCGCTGTGTCCCCTGCTTTCTCCCTCTCTGTCCCCCGCTGTGTCTCAGGCTTTGTCCCTGCTGTGTCCCACTGTGTCCTGCTGTGTCCGGCTGTGCCCCCACTGTGTCCCGTTGTGTCCAAATCTGTGTACCATGCTGTGTAACGCTGTGTCCCCGCTGTATCGACGCTGTGTCCCGCTGTGTCCTCGCTGTGTTTCCCGCTGTGTCCCGCTGTGTCCCCCGCTGTGTCCCCCGCTGTGTCCCTGCTGTGTCCCTGCTGTGTCCCCGCTGGGTCCCGTTGGGTCCCGCTTTGTCCTTGCTGTGTCCCAAGCTGTGTACCTCTGTGTGCCCCGCTGTGTCCCGCTGTTTCCCCGCTGTGTCCCACTGTGTCCCCCGCTGTGTCCCGCTGTGTACCGCTGTGTCCTGCTGTGTCCACGCTGTGTTCCCGGCTGTGTCCCGCTGTGTACCCTTCTGTGTCCCCCGCTGTGTCCCGCTGTGTCCCCCGCTGTGACCCGCTGTGTCCCGCTTTGTCCCCTGCTGTGTCCCCACTGTGTGCCCATTGTGTCCCGCTGTGTACCCCGCTGTGTCCAGCTGTGTTCCCGCTATGTCCCGCTGTGTCCCCTCTCTGAACCCTGCTGTCCCCCTTAGTGTCTCCCGCTGTGTCCCCTCTCTGTCCCCTGCTGTCCCCCGCTGTGTCTCCAGCTGTGTCCCGCTGTGTCCCGCTGTGTCGCCAGCTGTCGCCCGCTGGGCCCCTGCAGTGTCCCCGCTGTGTCACACTGTGTCACACTGTGTCCCGTGTTGTCCCGCTTTGGCCCCCGCTGTGACCTCGCTGTGTTTCTCGCTGTGTCCCGCTGTGTACCCTTCTGTGTCCCCCGCTGTGTCCCGCTGTGTACCCCGCTGTGTCCAGCTGGGTCTTCGCTTTGTCCCTCGCTGTCTCCTGCTTTGTCCCACGCTGTGTCCCGCTGTGACCCGCTGTATCCTCGCTCTGTCCCTCGCTGTGTCCCGCTGTGTCCCCCGCTGTGACCCGGTGTGTCCTGCTGTGTCCCCCACTGTGTCCCTGCTGTCTCCCCGGTGTGTCACACTGTTTCCCGCTGTGTACTGCTGTGTCTCCCGCTGAGTTCCTCTGTGTCCCGCTGTGTCCCAATGTGTCCTTGCTGTGTCACGCTCTGTCCTGCTGTCCCCGCTGTGTCCTGCTTTGTCCCGCTGTGTCCCCACTGTGTGCCCGCTGTGTCCCTCTGTGTACCCCGCTGTGTCCGCTGTGTCCCCTCTCTGTCCTCTGCTGTCCCCCGCTGTGTCCCCCGCTGTGTCCCCCGCTGTGACCCGCTGTGTCCCGCTGTGTCCCCCGCTGTGTCCCCACTGTGTGCCCCCTGTGTCCCACTGTGTACCCCGCTGTGTCCAGCTGTGTTCCTGTTGTGTCCACTGCTGTGTCCCTGCTGTGTCCACTGCTGTGTCCCGCCTTGTCCCGCGCTGTGTCCCGCTGTGTCCCCCGCTGTGTCCCGCTGTGTCACCCCCTGAGTCCCCGCTGTATCACCGCTGTGTCCGGCTGTTTCCTCGCTGTGTCCCGCTGTGTCCTCGCTGTGTTCCCCGCTCTGTCCCGCTGTGTCCCCTGCTGTGTCCCCCGCTGTGTCCTCGCTGTGTCCCCTGCTGTGTCCCGCTGTGTCCTCACTGGGTCCCCCACTGTGTCCCGCTTTGTCCCCCGCTGTGTCCCGCTGTGTCCCACTTTGTCCCCGCTGTGTGCCTGCTGTGTCACGCTGTGTCTCCCGCTTTGTCCCGCTGTGTCCCCGCTGTGTCCCGCTGTGTCCCGCTGTGTCCCCGCTGTGTGCCCGCTGTGTCTGGCTGTGTACCCCGCTGTGTCCAGCTGTGTCACCGCTGTGTCTCGCTGTGGCCACTCTCTGTCTCCGCTGTCCCCCGCTGTGTCCCCCGCTCTGGCCCGCTGTGTCCCGCTGTGCCCCCTGCTTTTTCCTGCTGTGTCCCGCAGTGTCCCCGCTGTGTCCCGCTGTGTAACACTGTGTCCCGTATTGTCCCACTTTATCCCACGCTGTGTCCCCCGCTGAGTCCCCTCTGTGTCGCCTCTGTGTCCCCCTGTGTCCTTGCTGTGTGCCCCGCTGTCTCCCGCTTTGTCTCCCGCTGTGTCCCGCTGTGTCCCGCTGTGTCCCCAGCTGTGTCCCGCTGTGTCCCGCTGTGTACCCCGCTGTGTCCTGCTATGTTCCCGCAGTGTCCCCGATGTGTCCCGCTGTGTCCGGCTGTGTCCTCGCTGTGTCCCCCGCTGTGTACCCCACTCTGTCCCGCTGTGTCCCCCGCTGTGTCTCTGCTGTGTCCCCGCTGTGTCCCGCTTTGTCCTGCTGTGTACTGCTGTGTCCCCCGCTGTGTCCCGCTGTGTCCTGCTGTGTCACGCTGTTTCCCCGCTGCGTCCCCGCTGTGTCCCTCTGTGTACCCCGCTGTGTCCAGCTTTGTCCCTGCTGTGTCTCGCTGTGTCCCACGCTCTGTCCCCCTCTGTTTCCCGCTCTGTCCCCCTCTGTGTCCCGCTGTGTCCCCAGCTGTGTCCCACTGTGTCCCCGCAGGGTCACTGCTGTTTCCCGCTGTGTCCCGCTATGTTCCGTGGTGTCCCTCTTTGTCTCCCGCTGTGTCCCCCGCTGAGTCCCCGCTGTGTCCCGCTGTGTCCTCGCTGTGTCCCCCGCTGTCTCCCGCTCTGTCCCCTGCTGTGTCTCACGCTTTGTCCCCGCTGTGTCCCACTGTGTCCCGCTGTGTCCCGCTGTGCCCCCCCTGTATTTCGTTGTGTCCACAGCTGTGTACCACGCTGTGTAACGCTGTGTGCCCGCTGTATCTACGCTGTGTCCCGCTGGGTCCCGCTGGGTCCTTGCTGTGTTCCTCGCTGTGTCCCACTGTGTCCTCCGCTGTGTCCCGCTAGGTCCCCCGCTGAGTCCCCGCTGTGTCACCGCTGTGTCCCGCTGTTTCCTCACTGTGTCCCCTGCTGTCTCCATCTCTGTCCCCTGCTGTGTCTCACGCTTTGTCCCCGCTGTGTCCCACTGTGTCCCGCTCTGTCCGGCTGTGCCCCACTGTGTCCCGTTGTGTAAACAGATGTGTACTACGCTGTGTAACGCTGTGTCCCCGCTGTATCGACGCTGTGTCCCGCTGTGTCCTCGCTGTGTTCCCCGCTGTCTCCCGCTCTGTCCCTTGCTGTGTCTCACGCTTTGTCCCCGCTGTGTCCCACTGTGTCCCGCTGTGTCCGGCTGTGCCCCCACTGTGTCCCGTTGTGTCCACAGCTGAGTACCACGCTGTGTAACGCTGTGTGCCCGCTGTATCGACGCTGTGTCCCGCTGTGTCCCGCTGTATCCTCGCTGTGTTCCCCGCTGTGTCCCGCTGTGTCCCCCGCTGTGTCCTCGCTGTGTCCCCCGCTGTGTCCTGCTGTGTCCTCGCTGTGTCCCCCGCTGGGTACCGGTGGGTCCTGCTGTGTCCTCGCTGTGTCCACCGCTGTGTCCCGTTGTGTCCCCAGCTGTGTCTCCCGCTATGTCCCGATGTGTCTACTGCTGTGTCCATGCTATGTCTTGCTGTGTCGCGCTGTGTCCCCCACTGTGTCCGCTGCTGTGTCCTGCTGTTTTCCCCGCTGTGTCACCAATGTGTCCCGCTGTGTCCTCGCTGTGTCCCGCTGTGTCTCGCTGTGCCCCCACTCTGTCCCGTTGTGTCCACAGCTGGGTACCACGCTGTGTAACCCTGTGTCCCCGCTGTATCGACGCTTTGTCCTGCTGGGTGCCGTTGTGTCCTCGCTGTGTTCCCCGCTGTGTCCCGCAGTGTCCCCGCTGTGTCCTCGCTGTGTCCCCCGCTGTGTCCGGCTGTGTCCTCTCTGTGTTCCCCGCTGTGTCCCACTTTGTCCCCCGCTGTGTCCCCCGCTCTGTCCTCGCTGTGTCCCTTGCAGTGTCCCGCTGTGTCCTCACTGGGTCCCCCACTGTGTCCCGCTGTGTACCCCGCTGTGTCCTGCTGTGTCCGCTGTGTCCCCGCTGTGTGCCTGCTGTGTCCCCGCTGTTTGCCTGCTGTGTCCCGCTGTGTCTCCACTTTGTCCCGCTGTGTCCCACTGTGTCCCCGCTGTGTCCCGCTGTGTCCTGCTGTGTCCCCGCTGTGTGCCCGCTGTGTCCCGCTGTGTACCCCGCTGTGTCCAGCTGTGTCACCGCTGTGTCTCGCTGTGGCCACTCTCTGTCTCCGCTGTCCCCCGCTGTGGCCCCCGCTGTGTCCCGCTGTGTCCCGCTGTGTCCCTCGCTTTTTCCTGCTGTGTCCCACAGTGTTCCCGCTGTGTCCCGCTGTGTAACACTGTGTCCCGTGGTGTTCCACTTTGTCCCACGTTGTGTCCCCCGCTGAGTCCCCTCTGTGTCGCCGCTGTGTCCCCCTGTGTCCTCGCTGTGTCCCCTGCTGTCTCCCGCTTTGTCTCACGCTGTGTTCTGCTGTGTCCTGCTGTGTCCCCGCTGTGTCCCCAACTGTGTCCCGCTGTGTACCCTGCTTTGTCCTGCTATGTTCCCGCAGTGTCCCCGCTGTGTCCCGCTGTGTCCCGCTGTGTCCTCGCTGTGTCCCCAGCTGTGTACCCCACTGTATTCCGCGTGTCCCTGCTGTATCGACGCTGGGTCCCGCTGGGTACCGCTGTGTCATCCCTGTGTCCCCCGCTGTGTCCCGCTGTGTCCCCCGCTGTGTCTCTGCTGTGTCCCCGGTGTGTCCCGCTGTGTACTGCTGTGTCACCCGCTGAGTCCCGCTGTGTCCCAATGTGTCCCAATGTGTCCTCGCTCTGTCCCCCGCTGTGTCCCGTTGTGTCCTCCCTGTGCCCCCGCTGTGTCCCGCTGTGTCCCCCGCTGTGTCCCCCGCTATGTCCCGCTGTGTCCCCCGCTGTGTCCCACTGTGTCCTTGCTGTGTCCCAGGCTTTGTGCCGCTGTGTCCTCGCTGTGTCCCCCGCTGTGTCCCGCTGTGTCCCTCGCTGTGTCTCATGCTTTGTCCCCGCTGTGTCCCACTGTGTCTCACTGTGTCCGGCTGTGCCCCCACTGTGTCCCGTTGTGTCCACAGCTGAGTAGCACGCTGTGTAACGCTGTGTGCCCGCTATATCGACGCTGTGTCCCGCTGGGTCCCGCTGTGTCCTCGCTGTTTTCCCCGCTGTGTCCCGCTGTGTCCCCCGCTTTGTCCTCGCTGTGTCCCCCCCTGTGTCCTGCTGTGTCCTCGCTGTGTCCCCCGCTGGGTCCCGGTGGGTCCTGCTGTGTCCTCGCTGTGTCCACCGCTGTGTCCCGTTGTGTCCCCTGCTGTGTCCCCCGCTATGTCCCGATGTGTCTACTGCTGTGTCCATGCTATGTCTTGCTGTGTCGCGCTGTGTCCCCCGCTGTGTCCGCTGCTGTGTACTGCTGTTTTCCCCGCTGTGTCACCAATGTGTCCCGCTGTGTCCTCGCTGTGTCCCGCTGTGTCTTGCTGTGCCCCACTCTGTCCCGTTGTGTCCACAGAATGGGTACCACGCTGTGTAACCCTGTGTCCCCGCTGTATCGACT
>NW_012293541.1:0-6506 GCF_000151885.1 Dipodomys ordii | reverse complement strand
AAGAAGAAGAAGAAGAAGAAGAAGAAGAAGAAGAAGAAGAAGAAGAAGAAGAGGAGGAAGAAGAAGAAGACCAAGAAGAAGAAGAAGAAGAAGAAGAAGAAGAAGACGAAGAAGAAGACCAAGAAGAAGAAGAAGAAGAAGAAGAAGAAGAAGAAGAAGAAGAAGAAGAAGAAGAAGAAGAAGAAGCAGAAGAAGAAGAAGAAGAAGAAGAAGAAGCATAAGGAGAAGAATAAGGAGAAGCATAAGGAGAAGCAGAAGAAGCAGAAGCAGGAGAAGCAGAAGCAGAAGAAAAAGAATTAGCAAAAGAAGCAGAAGCAGAAGCAGTGGGAGAAGCAGAAGAAGGAGAAGGAGCAGCAGAAGGAGAAGTTGAAGCCGAAAGAGAAGCAGAAACAGAAGGAGAAGTAGAACGAGAAACAGGGGAATCAGTAGAAGTAGAAGTAGAAGCAGAAAGAGGAGAAGAAGGAGAAGCAGAAGTAGAATCAGAAGAAACAGAAGAAGAAGTAGCAAAAGAAATAGAAGAAGGAGAAGAGCAGAAGCAGAAGCAGAAGGAGAAGCAGAAGCAGAAGATGAAGCGGAAAGAGAAGCACGACAAGCAGGAGAAGCAGAAGAAGCAGGAGAAGCAGAAACAGAAGAAACAGTAGAAGCCGAAGAAGCAGAAGCATAATATGAAGCAGGAGAAACAGAAGAAGCACAATCTGAAGCAGAAGCAGAAGAAACAGAAATAGTAGAATAAGCAGAAGCAGAAGCAGCAGGTGAAGCAGAAGAAGAAGAAGGAGAAGGCGAAAGAGAAGGATTAGGAGTAGGAGAAGAAAAAGGATAAGCAGAAGCAGAAAGAGACGCAGAAGGAGAAGCAGCACGAGAAGTAGGAGAAGCAGGAGAAGCAGAAGCAGGAGAAGCAGAAGAAACAGAAGACGCAGAAGCAGAATGAGAAGCAGAAGGCGAAATTGAAGCAGAAGCAGAAGGAGAAGCAGAAGCAGGAGGAGCATAAGAAGGAGAAGGAGAAGCAGAAAGAGAAGCAGAACGAGAAGCAGGAGAAGCAGAAGCAGGAGAAACAGAAGCAGAAGAAACAGAAGAAGGAGAAGAAGCAGAAGCAGAAGGAGAAGCAGAATCAGAAGGAAGAGCAGAAAGAGAAGCAGGAGAAGCAGAAGAAGCAGCAGCAGGAGAAGCAGAAGCAGAAGAAGCCGTGAAAGCAGAAGCAGAACCTGAAGCAGAAGGGGAAGCAGGAGAAGCAGAAGAATCAGAATCTGGAGAAGTAGAAGGAGAAGCAGTAGCAGAAAGAGAAGCAAAAGCAAAAGGAGAAGCAGAAGAAACAGAAGAAGCAGAGGCAGTACCAGAAGAAGCAGAAGTTGCAGAAGCAGAAGGAGAAGCAGAAGGAAAAGCAGAAGAACGAGAAGGAGAAGGAGAAACAGGAGAAGCAGAAATAGATGCAGAAGAAGGAGCAGGAGAAGGAAAAGCAGCAGGAGAAGCAGAAAGAGCAGCAGAAGGAGAAGCAGGAGATGCAGAAACAGGAGAAGCAGAAGCAGAAGAAACAGGAGAAAGACAAGAAGCAGAAGCAGAAGGAGAAGCAGAAACAGAGGGAGAAGCAGAAAGAAAAGGAGGGGAAGCAGAAGAAGCAGAAGCAGGAGAGGCAGAAGCATAACAATCCGAAGAAGCAGAAGCAGAACCTGAAGAAGAAGGAGAAGCAGGAGAAGCAGAATCTGGAGAAGCATAATGAGAAGCAGAAGGAGAAGCAGAAGCACAAAGAGAATCAAAAGCAGAAGGGGAAGCAGAAGAAACAGAAGAAGTAGAAGCAGTAGCAGTTGTAGCAGAAGCAGAAGGAGAAGCAGAAGAAAAAGCAGAAGAACAAGAAGGAGAAGGAGAAACAGAAGGAGAAGCAGAAGGAGAAGCAGAAAGAGAAGCAGGTAAAGCGGAAGAAGAAGAAGCAGAAGGAGAAGCAAAAGGAGAAGCAGAAGAAGGAGAAGGAGAAGCAGAAGCAGAAGAAGATGCAGAAGGAGAAGCAGGAGAAGCAGAAGAAGCAGAAGGAGAAGCTGGAAAAGCAGAAGCAAAAGGAGAAGCAAAAGAAGGAGGAGGAGAAGGAGAAGCAGAAGCAGAAGAAGAAGAAGAAGCATAAGGACAAGCCCAAACAGAAGGAGATGCAGAAGGAGAAGCAGGAGAAGCAGAAGAATCAGAAGCTGAAGGAGAAGCAGAAGTAGGAGAAGGAGAAGGAGGAGAAGCAGAAGCAGAAAGAGAATCAGAAGCGGAATGAGAAGCAGAAAGAGAAGCAGTTGAAGCACAAGAAGCAGAAGCAGGAGAAGCCGAAAGAGAAGAAGCAGAAGAAGCAGAAACAGAAGCAGAAGTAGAAGCAGAAGCAGAAGGAGAAGCAGAAGAAGAAGTAGAACCAGAAATTCAGGTACTAGAAACAGAAGATGCAGAAGGAGAAGCAAAAGGAGAAGCACAAGGAGAAGGAGAAGAAGCAGCAGAAGGAGAAGCAGCAGAAGAAGCAGAAAAACAAGCAGGAGAAGCAGAAGCAGAAAGAGAAGTAAAAGCAGAAGAAGCAGAAGAAGCAGAAGCAGTAGAAGCATAAGAAGTAGAAGCAGGAGAAACAGAAGCAGAAGAAAAAAAGAAGCATAAGAAGCAGAAGCAGAAGCAGAGGGAGAAACAGAAGAAGGAGAAGGAGCAGCAGACGGTGAAGCAGAAGGAGATGAAGAAGCAGAAAGAGAAGCAGAAACAGAAGGAGAAGAAGAAGGATTAGTTGGAGAACCAGAAGAAGCAGAAGCAGAAAGAGAAGCAGAAGAAGGAGAAGGAGAATGAGAAGGAAGGGCAGCAGAAGGAATAGCAGAAGCAGAAGGAGAAGCAGAAGCAGAATGAGAAGCAGAAAGAGAACCAGTAGAAACAGAAGAAGCAGGAAAAGCAGAAGCAGACGAAAGAGAAGAAGAAGAAGAAGAAGAAGAAGAAGAAGAAGAAGAAGAAGAAGAAGAAGAAGAAGAAGAAGAAGAAGAAGAAGAAGAAGCAGAAGCATAAGGAGAAGCATAAGGAGAAGCAGTAGAAGCAGAACCAGCAGAAGCAGGAGAAGCAGAAGATAAAGAATAAGCAAATGAAGCAGAAGCAGAAGCAGTGGGAGAAGCAGAAGAAGGAGGAGAAGGAGCAGCAGAAAGAGAAGCAGAAACAAAAGGAGAACAAGAAGGAGAAGCAGGACAATCAGAAGAAGCAGAAGAAGAAGCAGAAAGAGGAGAAGAAGAAGCAGAAGTAGAATCAGAAGAAGCAGAAGAAGAACAAGCAGAAGAAACAGAAGCAAAAGAAACAGAAGAAGGAGAAGAGCAGAAGCAGAAGCAGAAGGAGAAGCAGAAGCAGAAGGAGAAGCAGAAAGAGAAGCATGAGAAGTAGAAGAAGCAGGAGAAGCAGAAGCAGAAGAAACAGGAGAAGCCGAAGAAGCAGAAGCAGAATCTGAAGCAGAAGGAGAAACAGAAGAAGCACAATCTGAAGCAGAAGCAGAAGAAACAGAAATAGTAGAATAAGCAGAAGCAGAAGCAGCAGGAGAAGCAGAAGAAGAAGACGGAGAAGGGGAGAGAGAAGGAGTAGGGATAGGAGAAGCAAAAGGATAAGCAGAAGCAGAAAGAGAAGCAGAAGGAAAAGCAGCACGAGAAGTAGGAGAAGCAGGAGAAGCAGAAGCAGGAGAAGCAGAAGAAACAGAACACGCAGAAGCAGAATGAGAAGCAGAAGGAGAAATTGAAGCAGAAGCAGAAGGAGAAGCAGAAGCAGAAGGAGAAGCAGAAGAAGGAGAAGGAGAAGCAGAAAGAGAAGCAGAACGAGAAGCAGGAGAAGCAGAAGCAGGAAAAGCAGAAGCAGAAGAAACAGAAGAAGGAGAAGAAGCAGAAGCAGAAGGAGAAGCAGAAACAGAAGGAAAAGTAGAAAGAGAAGCAGGAGAAGCAGAAGAAGCAGCAGCAGGAGAAGCAGAAGCAGAAGAAGCCGAAGAAGCAGAAGCAGAACCTGAAGCAGCAGGAGAAGGAGGAGAAACAGAAGAAGCAGAACCTGGAGAAGCAGAAGGAGAAGCAGAAGCAGAAAGAGAAGCAAAAGCAGAATGAGAAGCAGAAGAAACAGAAGAAGGAGAGGCAGTAGCAGAAGAAGCAGAAGATGCAGAAGCAGAAGGAGAAGCAGAAGGAAAAGCAGAAGAACGAGAAGGAGAAGGACAAGGAGAAACAGAAGGAAAAGCAGAAAGAGAAGCAGAAGAAGGAGCAGGAGAAGGAAAAGCAGCAGGAGAAACAGATAAAGCAGCAGAAGGAGAAGCAGGAGATGCAGAAACAGGAGAAGCAGAAGCAGAAAAAGAAGAAACAGGAGAAGGACAAGAAGCAGAAGCAGAAGCAGAACCTGAAGCATAAGGAGAAGCATAAGGAGAAGCATAAGGAGAAGCAGTAGAAGCAGAAGAAGCAGAAGCAGGAGAAACAGAAGCAGAAGAAAAAGAATAAGCAATAGAAGCAGAAGCAGAAGCAGTGGGAGAAGCAGAAGAAGGAGAAGGAGAAGGAGCAGCAGAAGGAGAAGTTGAAGCAGAAATAGAAGCAGAAACAGAAGGAGAAGAAGAACGAGAAACAGATGAATCAGAAGAAGTAGAAGTAGAAGCAGAAAGAGGAGAAGGAGGAGAAGCAGAAGTAGAATCACAAGAAACAGAAGAAGAAGAAGCAGAAGAAACATTAGCAAAAGAAACAGAAGAAGGAGAAGAGCAGAAGAAGAAGCAGAAGGAGAAGCAGAAGGAGAAGGAGAAGCAGAAAGAGAAGCAGGAGAAGCAGAAGAAGCAGGCGAAGCAGAATCAGAAGAAACAGGAGAAGCCGAAGAAGCAGAAGCAGAATCTGAAGCAGGAGAAACAGAAGAAGCACAATCTGAAGCAGAAGCTGAAGAAACAGAAATAGTAGAATAAGCAGAAGCACAAGCAGCAGGAGAAGCAGAAGAAGAAGACAGAGAAGGCGAAAGAGAAGGAGTAGGAGTAGGAGAAGCAAAAGGATAAGCAGAAGCAGAAAGAGACGCAGAAGGAGAAGCAGCACGAGAAGTAGGAGAAGCAGGAGAAGCAGAAGCAGGAGAAGCAGAAGAAACAGAAGACGCAGAAGCAGAATGAGAAGCAGAAGGAGAAATTGAAGCAGAAGCAGAAGCAGAAGGATAAGCCGAAGCAGAAGGAGAAGCATAAGAAGGAGAAGGAGAAGCAGAAAGAGAAGCAGAACGAGAAGCAGGAGAAGCAGTAGCAGGAGAAGCAGAAGCAGAAGAAACAGAAGAAGGAGAAGAAGCAGAAGAAGAAGGAGAAGCAGAAACAGAAGGAAAAGCAGAAAGAGAAGCAGGAGAAGCAGAAGAAGCAGAAGCAGGAGAACCAGAAGCAGAAGAAGCCGAAGAAGCAGAAGCAGAACCTGAAGCAGAAGGAGAAGCAGAAGAAGCAGAATCTGGAGAAGCAGAAGGACAAGCAGAAGCAGAAAGAGAAGCAAAAGCAGAAGGAGAAGCAGAAGAAACAGAAGAAGCAGAGGCAGTAGCAGAAGAAGCAGAAGATGCAGAAGCAGAAGCAGATGGAAAAGCAGAAGAACGAAAAGTTGAAGGAGAAACAGAAGGAGAAACAGAAAGAGAAGCAGAAGAAGGAGCAGGAGAAGGAAAAGCAGCAGGAGAAGCAGAAAGAGCAGCAGAAGGAGAAGCAGGAGATGCAGAAACAGGAGAAGCAGAAGCAGTTGATACAGGAGAAGGACAGGAAGCAGAAGCAGAAGGAGAAGCAGAAACAGAAGGAGAAGCAGAAAGAGAAGGAGGGGAAGCAGAAGAAGCAGAAGCAGGAGAAGCAGAAGCATAAGAATCCGAAGAAGAAGAAGCCGAACCTGAAGCAGAAAGAGAAGCAGGGGAAGCAGAAGCAGCAGAATATGGAGAAGCAGAATGAGAAGCTGAAGGAGAAGCAGAAGCGGAAAGAGAATCAAAAGCAGAAGTAGAAGCAGAAGAAACAGAAGAAGCAGTAGCAGTTGCAGCAGAAGCAGAAGGAGAAGCAGAAGGAAAAGCAGAAGAACGAGAACAAGAAGGAGAAACAGAAGCAGAAGCAGAAGGAGAATCAGAAGGAGAAGCAGGAGAAGCAGAAGTAGAAGCAGAAACAGAAGAATAAGCATAAGGACAAGCACAAGCAGAAGGATATGCAGAAGGAGAAGCATGAGAAGCAGGAGAAGCAGAAGCAGAAGAAGAAGTAGAAGTAGGAGAAATAGAAGGAAGAGCAGCAGAAGCAATAGGAGAAGCAGAAGCAGAAGGAGAAGCAGAATGAGTAGCAGAAAGAGAAGCAGTAGAACCAGAAGAAGCAGGAAAAGCAGAAGCAGAAGAAAGAGAAGAAGAAGAAGAAGAAGAAGAAGAAGAAGAAGAAGAAGAAGAAGAAGAAGAAGAGAGAGAGAGAGGAGAAGCATAAGGAGAAGTAGTAGAAGCAGAGAAGCAGATCAGGAGAGGCAGAGCAGAAGAAACAGAGAGCAGACTGAGAAGCAGAAAGCGTAGCAGAGAAAGAGAAATCGTATGAGAAGAGAAGAGAGGAGATC
>NW_012293540.1:0-887 GCF_000151885.1 Dipodomys ordii | reverse complement strand
GCCCCCGAATCTTCCCCTATGAACACCGATGTAACCAGATATGTTCGGTGCCAATCTTGATGCCCACATTTTCACAAGATTTTATGTTGTCCGTTGATTTAAACTTCACGAATCCCTCTCTACCACAAGAGCATATCCAGGTTCACTTCAGAGAAATTCCAGGTTACTCAAGGATATAATTTATTATAACATAATGGGTGCATTGTACATATGAATATAGTCTGATACTTTCAAACCGTCTAATAGATTTGGGACGCAGTGTCATGTAAATGCCACGTAAACAGGTACCAGGCCATATGGGTCAGATAACAGAAACAAGAAAAAATTCCATTCATGTTCAGTACAGATGCAAATTACTTTTCAGTTGTTGTTTCTTTTTTGTCAGTTGTGGGGCCTGAACTCTGGGCCTGAGCGCTGTCCCTCAGCTCTTCAAATCAAGGGTAGCGCTCTACCACTTGAGCCACAGCACCACTTCCAGCTTTTTCTGCTTATGTGGTGCTGAGGAATCGAACCCAGGGCCTCATGCATGCAAGGCAAGCACTTTACCACTGTGCCACCTTCCCAGCCTTTTCACAGTTTATCTGTTGTTGGTAAATATTCAGACATGGACCCATGGCCATGTGGTTGTCATAAATAGGTTAATATTGAGCCCTTCCAAGGACCCCTTTAGTACATGGGTAGAGGACTGGCCCTGTTCACAGCTAACCATAGCAGTTTCATATACTTCTACAAGGAAGAAAACTAGCACAGCTGTATTAATCACAAATACATCTGCAGTCATCTATCAAAATTATATCCTGCCAAGAACTTAAAAGGCGTTTGATTAAAAAGCTGTATTGGAGCCAGGCACCGGTGGCTCATGCCTGTAATCCTAGCTACTCAGGAGG